>NC_086007.1:26299876-26569876 GCF_030014385.1 Trichomycterus rosablanca
TCTTTTTGGGGTTTTCTGAATGGATATAGAAGATGAGAAAACGAGAACTGAACTATGTACCTACAGCCTAAGTGACAAGACATTCGATTTTCTAATTCACAAGCAAAACAATTCCTACAATCTGATTTACCTCCTGTTCCAAATATAAGCATGAACACGGACGGTGGCATGGCACACTGCAAAAGTATGAGGACACCTGACCAAGAGCTTGTTGGAGGTTCCATTTTATAATGTGACTGATCATGATCTCTGATTATGAGATTGGGTTTGTTACAGTGTGACTAACTTATCATTATATATTTATTACATATTTATATACTAACTTATTATAGGTTAGTTATGGTGCGTGACAATGGTTCTCAGCTTATAAATTAATAAGTTGATAGTTCACAGGTTTAGTAAAATAAATCTAATCCATGGATAAATAAAATTAGAATTGCATTTCATTAGTTTAGGCTTTTATTGTCACAAAGACGTCCATGAGCTTGGGCGGGGTTGTGGTGATGCCACAAGACATACTTTGGTTTGAACTGTCTGAGCATCGTCTACATTAATCATGGACTGTTTGTGTATGTTGATGGTCAGTCAGCCAACCTGACTGAGAGGAACCGCAGACCTGCATACGCCCCTCCGACACGGGTGAAGCCGTTGGTAGCTTCTCTTCACCATCACGTAAAGGTTCTTCACTTCCTCTGTATGTGGAATGCTTGTAGATCGTCGCTCTTGCTTGTACATGTTTTAGTTGTATTAATATTAATGTACATTAGCAGTAACAGTAAAACCCACAGGAAGTCCACAACCTCATTTCTTGCTCAACGAAATAGACTTTATTACACAACCACAAGCACTCGGTTCTCATGCCGTTACACTTTCACTCATCACCGTGAGAATCCAACCCTTCAGCCACTTTTATTATTCAGAGAGAAACCCAAACTATTAACATTTTGGCATCAGTATAAAGAGTAATAAAGTGCCAATAATTATATGTAGAACAAAACACCTGCATACAGTCACACATACAGTGTTTACAAACACACACACACACACACACACACGCATAGTAATCAAGCTTGACGCTTTTGTTTGTGGTCGAAGATCCCAACCTGGTATAAGAAATGTGCTAATGGCCAAAATGATCAGAGGAAAAAGGAAGTATCTGCAGACAGCTGAACACGCTCATGTGACCCAGATCCTAAAATAAAGGTTTCCAACAGCACAGTAAAATCAGAGCACTAAGAGAGAACTAAACCCAGAGCCCTGCAGTAAACTGGGTAATTCAGGGGATTGTTTGGTTTACGATGTGAAAATCTGACGAATACTAAACAAAAAAAACAAAACACCCCTCAACCGGGAATTCCTGATGCTCAGAGAGATCTAAACCCAAGCTGTAAAGTCTTTCTGTAGGCCTGTGTCGTCCGTCACGGTGTTTTAAAGCATGAAGGGCGAGCGTGGTGCTGTCTGATAATTAGGACTCGCCGTTTGTGTGCCTTACGAGTTTAAAATGTGTTTAGACGTGAAGCACCTCAAGAACCTGACGTCATTTACTCACTCACTTAGGATTAGCATGAAGGATTGTCATCTTCTGGCCACCTTTTAGATCAGTCGATCATCAGAAACGATGTGATCATTAATAATTTGCACTTCTAAATGCTGTCTTTTTACTCACAACGTCATCTCAGGTACCTACAGACCACAATAACGGTGCTTTGTTTAAGAGCGTTTTCACTCCGATTAAATATTTGTCTCTGTATTTGTGTTTGGTTTTGGTTTGATTGGATTTGAGAACAATGATGGGCCAAACGTCTCACAGACCTTGCATATGTATAACGGCGAGGCTGTGATGTGGACGTGGGTAGTAGTTTGACTTTATTGCTGCTTTATTGTATTTAATGGAGCCTCATTATGTTAAGCACTGACTTGCTGTTTCTGTTGTTATAGCCACGGGCCTTGTAGCACTGATGTCTAGTTATTTATGAAGCACCAGACAGCTGCTGCAGGGTGTGTGTTTAAGTGTGTGTGTGTGTGTGTTTGTGTTTACTGAGTATGTGTGTGTGGGTTTTGGGTGTGTGTTTTATAATGTGGGTGTGTATGTGCATTGTGTGTGTGTTTACTGTGTGTGTGTGTGTGTGTGTGTTCTGGTTTTCATTGTAATCGCCAGAAGCTCCTTTATTAATAAACAGCTGTTTTTATTGTTCTTAAAACGTAACGTCACAGTGCAGCGAAGCAGAGCTCTGAGCTTCAATCCAAACTCTCACATCTTCATATAGCTGATGTGTAGCGGTAGCTGTTTATTCCTTTATAATCAGACGGTCTGATTATTCATCAGCTTCACTTTCAGCAGCATGATTCACTTTTAGGTCTCTGCCATTACTAAGCACTTAAAGATTTGATAATAGATAGTCATGGCAGGTGGACATGGTTTACACAACCCACGGCAGGAAGTTTCTGCTGCATTATAAACCGCATCATCATGTGCATCTAATCTAATTACGGTTTTTTGAGCTTCATCTTAGGACCGCTTACAAGTTTCCCCGGGCTTATAATCTGTTATAGTTTTAAGTAAAAAGCTGCAGTTGCACATATAAATATTGTGTTAATTATTATTCTCTACGTAAATAAATATTTAGTAAAGACAACATGACCCTTTGTGTTGGAAAAACTGCACAGACTCCAATTCTCAGAAGTTCTTGCTTCACTTTTCACACAGCAGTGATTAGTAGTGATTTTTTTTTTAGTTTATAATCATAAATCGATAACCAAAAATGTAAGCAGTTTAGTCTTCTTTTATCAAAATGGGGAAAATCTATTAAAGTCCAGTGTTGAATGAAGATACGTACGTCAGCTTTAACACACTTATGTTTTATTCTGTCACCGATCACTAAGAAACTTTCATGTGCTGTCAGGATCATGTTAGAAAAATGATGAGTATTTATGGACAGAATAAAATGCAGGCTAGTGGACACAGTGAGCTACTGCGAGGCCTTCTGCGAGTCTGACGTGACAGTAAAACAAATACAATAAATGATCAGCTTGCATGTTTTTTGGAAACGTTTAACTTTAATGAGTAATAATGTGAAGGATCAGATTATCAGACGTGGCGTCAACAACTGCTTCATAGAGAGCGAGCGAGAGAGAGAGAGAGAGAGAGAAAGAGAGATTAAAGGGGTCAGAAGAACCTTCTCATTTGATAGTCAAAACTTTACTGGACTCTGTGAGTGTGTGTGTGTGTGTGTGTGTGAAAACACTATAGCTAGTGTGACTGACATTAGCAGGTTTACACATACAGACGCTGCTTCACACACACACTCACACCCCCATGAACGCTCAGTACAGGCCCAGTGTGAGCTCAACATCTGATCACGTTCATCTGATTATGTTATTATATAAACAACGTTGTCTGATTACTAAAATCTGAGTAAAACCAGAAATCAGATTTAGATGACTGGAATTATTATTCCTACTAATCAGATTATTTAAGGAATAAAAGCTCAGATTCTTTTACACTTCTTGTGTTAGTTTTTCCAACATTTTCCCATTGTTATTAAACTGATCAAGTCAAGTCAAGGTTTGTTTGTCACATACATGGTCATACACAGTACAACTGGATGTGAAATGCTTTTGTGACTGCTCGGCCACAGTAATTACAAAATAGACAAAATATATAATGTGCACATGATTTAAAATGTAAAAAGTGTAGAAAATTTTAAGAAGAACTTAAAAATATAGTTTAAAAAATGGAAGCAATTAAAAGTGAACCAGTTGTGCAAAAATGACAAAGTAGTGCAGAAACTGAATATAATACTGAACATACAGTATATTGTGCAACATAACGCTATAGAGATGTGATTACTATACACAAATATAAATCTATATACATATACACACATATATATATATATATATAAACTGTATACACACATAGACTAATATACTGTACACATACATATACATACAGTATGTCTATATATACACACACATATATACAAATAAATTGAGATCTGTGTAAGTTTAGTCCTGAAAGCTATTTTGGTTTTATTTTATTTGGGTTTGATACACTCCTTATTGCACCACATGCAGTTTGAATCAGGACACTTTTCCATCTGTTTAAATAAAATAAATAATGTGTTTAAGTGAATTTTAGTAATCATCGTTATAATCGTTTATTTAATGACTGCGTGAATCATTGCGTTGTTCTTTTTTCTCTCTGTAGGTATCAGAAACATGTTCATACTTACAGGATTCTGCCAGATGAGGATAATTTCCTCGCTGTGCAGGTAAGTGTGTGTGTGTGTGTGTGTGTGTGTGTGTGTGTGTGTGCGCTGTATGTGTGTGTTTGTGTTCATGCAGTGACTGTGTAGAACAGCTGGCAGACACTGAGCTCTCACCACGTACACATATGAAACACACAGTTTAGAGTTAGCAGTTACTCAGTATTACTCAGTACTTCATCAGGAGTGTGTGTGTGTGTGTGTGTGTGTGTGTGTGTGTGTGTAGACATCTCAGGGAGTGCAGCCCAAAAGGTTTAAGACTCTGACAGAGCTGATCCAGCTGTATCTTCAGCCCAGTCAGGGACTGGTTACCACTCTGTTGTTTCCCGTGGAAAGAGAGGAGAGCGCCGAGGAGAGAGATTACTCAGGTACTACAGTACGACAGACTGTACACTCACCGACCACTTTATTCGGAACACCTCTACACCTCATGGAATGATTGTGTGTGTTACAGACGGGGAGGATGATAAGCCCCCGCTTCCCCCTCGATCTGGCTCCTGTAGCTCAGCCCTGATATGTGCAGACTCTGTCGCTGACAGGTAAGCCTTGGATTTAAGTGATTGAGACTGCATTAATGGATGGATGAATGAATGAATGTAACTCATATAGCTGTTAATATATGATGTGTGTGTGAGCAGTGCAGCAGTGAGTAACGGATTGACCACGATCTCTCATGAGTATCTGAAGGGCAGCTATGCTCTGGACCTGGAGGCTGTTAAACAGGGATCCAGCAGCTTGCCTCACCTCAACAAAACCCTGGTTTCATCCTGCAAGCGCCTTCATGGGTACCACGCACACACTTTACACACTGCACATAAATCATACGCACTAGAACTGCGCACCCAGACTTGCTCTGTACTGATTCTTTTTTTGGTTCCTTTATTATATATTTATTTATTTGCTGTTGTTTCTGTTCCTACTTTAACAAGTACTTTACAACAAGATGTTACACCCCGGTCTCGTTCCTAAATAATACAGGGTGGCTCCTGCCTCATGATCGGATATCTGACGGATTGATTTAAAGCTGCTGTTCTTACAACATGAATCTGTTTCTCTGTGAGATGATAAGATAACATTTTAATTAATGATGAACGGGAATACCCAACGCCGTCTTTTGCAATAGAACATTGTCTTACTGAAGCTTTAGAGAGATCCAAAATCGACACCCTCTAACGAGTAATGCCTGGTTCACACTACACGATTTTTGCCGACTGGTCGGCGATCGATTTTCCGGGTCGGGAGCGACTCGGCGTTCGCTCGGCGATCAAAACTCGGCTCTCGGTCGCTAAGTGTGAACTATCCAACAACTCGACCCGACCGGACTGGATCGGGTTTTCTAGCACGCCAGATATCTGATCTCAGACGGGCGACTGGGAATGAGTGACATGTCGAACAACCAATGAGAACGCAGGATACGGCGTGAGGGGAAATGCAGGAGGGGACAGGGGCTTAATTAATATAGTTTATATCAGGATACACCGACACACACGTGTTTTTTACAGTATTTCTGATTTGATCGTCCTCTACAAAACATAATACCCAGAATACTACAGAACAAGCCATATACTGTTCGTGTTGCCAAATCCACTCAGATTCATTTATTTTTCCTCCTTGATATTACGCTGCACATCAGCGCACAGACCCTTCGATCGCTCGCTACTCGTTGACGTTCATTTCTTTGGACGTGGTGTCATTAAACTTCTCGTCACTTCTCAAAAAAGGAAGAAAGAAAAAAAGGGAGAGCAGAGAAGCTCGCCTGCGATTCCAGTTGGTGATGGATGGTGTAGTGTGAAACCCCCTATCGCCGATCAGTCGTGTAGCGTGAAATACACACCGACTGAAAGACTCCCGAGTGCAAGAGATCCAGTCGTGTAGCGACCCGACGACTTGGAAAGTCGTGTAGTGTGAACTTGGCATAACACAGAGAGACTCTGTAATAAAGAGGAAGAAACGCTGAGGGGAACGAGCGTGACCCTTATCCTTCTTTGTGGTTGAGCTTTTTGGTTTAACTCGGATCAACTGAGATCAAATGAATCATTTCAGCTACACAGATGAAGAGAAATAATGCAAATTATAAACATATTAAATCATGACATCAGATTATGCACAGTCACATGACATCCAACGTTCAGGCAAATATAATGATATTAATTAATTTAGCTTGTTATTTTTTGATCTTTTTATTATATTTTCACTCATTCTACTTCTTTCATGTCTTAGTTTTGAGCAAAATTACAATGACTTGTGATCTGTCTCCTTAACAGGGAGGTGGATAAGGTGCTATCAGGGCTGGAGATTCTCTCTAAAGTGTTTGATCAGCAGAGCGCCTCCATGGTGTCACGAATGATTCAGCAGGTCAGCATGTTTAAACACACACAGTCTTTAACACACGTCCGCATTAGCTCCTGTGCGCTTTATTTTAAACTGTTGCCTATATTTAGACTAATCTCATCATTGCTCGATGAGTGCATGATACAGAGACATTTATTCACTTAGTCACTCACACATTCTGTACAGCACACCAGCACTTACGTACTCCTAGTGGCGGCTGAAAGCAGAAGATCTATCTAATACAGACTCTCAAACTCTTGTGCACCAGCACCGGTCTTGTTGGGTAAGGTTCCACCATGTTCTTTAGATTTCAGGGGAAAGATATGAAACTGGTTCAGTTTCACACAGATCTGATACCGTGCACCTCCAGTTTGCATTGTGGAACAATAAAGTTTTGATCTTCTGCTTTTAAACATGAAGCACTGAGCTTGAGCTTGTTGGACCCACGTCAGCTCACTGTACCTAACGTAACCGTGCTTTCAGTTATGTTCATTTTGTGTTCAATGAGTTTATTTTTATTCTCTTGTCTGTGCAGTCGGTGAGTCAGGGTGGAGACCAGGAACTGGAGAACCTGGTCACTAAACTGGCCATACTCAAAGATCTGCTGTCCTCCATTGAGAAGAAGGTATACACACACTGGTATACAGCAGAGAATATGTTAGAATAATGTTACAGGATGGAAATTGAACTACTAATAGTTTCGGCTTTCTTAATTTAACAAAATAAGCCTGTATGTCTGTCTGTCTGTCTGTCTGTCAGGCACTGAAAGCTCTACAGGACGTAAGTGCTGCTTCGCCCTCCATTCCCCCCACCCGCCACAGCAAGGCCATTCCTGTACAGGCCTTTGAGGTAACACACACACACACACACACACACACACTGTGTACATACTTTAAAGCCTCAGATATTATTTTATACTCTTAAAACAGTGATAGTGAAGATCCACATATAGTTCACCACACCTAATAGTTTGGTTTTGGTCCTGACAATTAATGTATAGTGTAAATTTGGCGTCCTTTATAGACCCTGGTGTGGCTTTCTAAACTCTGTAGAATCCATTCAGATTCAGGTGGATTTAACTGAGTTCTAGACACATCAAGTATCATTTGGAGTCTTTTGTAAATAAGACTTCAGTTTTTGATGTTTAATACCTAAAAAAAGACTCCACAAAGATGTGTATAGACAGATGTGTGTTTGTGTTTTAGGTAAAGCTGGACATGTACCTTGCTGAACTGACTAAAATAGGGAAGAGTCAGAAACACACCCTCAGTGTGGACGTGGAAGGGGGCAAACTGGTGGTGATGAAGAAGATGAAGGACAGTCAGGAGGACTGGACAACCTTCACACATGATAAGAGTGAGTGAGTGTGAGAGTGTATGAGTGAGTGTAATGTGATAGACTGCAGCTGTGTGGAATTATTTGTTTATTGTTTATTGGTTTGCAGTTCGACAGCTGATCAAATCTCAGCGAATGCCGAATAAACTGGGTATCGTGTTCGAGAAGGAAAAGGACAAGAGCCAGAGAAAAGATTTCATCTTCCCCAGTGCTAAAGTGAGAAACTCGAGTTCTAGTTCATCCAGACTCTTCAAATAACATTTAAATGTGAATAATATATCATTTAGAAGATATACTTCATTTGTCATATATACATACACAGGTGTGCAGTACAATGAGATTCTTTCTTCGCATATCCCAGCTTGTTTTGGAAGCCAGGGTCAGAGCTGGGGTCAGCCATCGTACGGCGCCCCTGGAGCAGACCGGGTTAAGGGCCTTGCTCAAGGACCCAACAGTGGCTAACTAGCAGAGCCTGGATTTGAACCGCCAATCTTCCGGTTGATAGCCCAAAGCTCTACCCACTAGGCTACCACTGTCCCAATCATAATATGTATTATATTACTATATATTATATTTATTTGTGCTTGTGGTGTTTCTAATGTTTATAAAGATTAAAGGCTCTGTATGATTTACTCGGTCATCTTTCATTAGATGACAGAGTTCACTCACTCTCCCTATTTGTTTGACTCTCCTCATCTCCCTTTCTCCCTCTCTCTCTCTCTCCCTTTCTCCCTCTCTCTCTCTCTCTCTCTCTCTCTCTCTCTCTCTCTCTCTCTCTCTCTCTCTCTCTCTCTCTCCCTTTCTCTCTCTCTCTCTCTCTCTCCCTTTCTCTCTCTCTCTCTCTCTCTCTCTCCGTCCATATACTCCGTCTCTCTCTCTCTCTCTCTCTCTCTCTCTCTCTCTCTCTCTCTCTCTCTCTCTCTCTCTCTCTCCGTCCATATACTCCGTCTCTCTCTCTCTCTCTCTCTCTCTCTCTCTCTCTCTCTCTCTCTCTCTCTCTCTCCGTCCATATACTCCGTCTCTCTCTCTCCCTCTCTCTCTCTCTCTCTCTCTCTCTCTCTCCGTCCATATACTCCGTCTCTCTCTCTCTCTCTCTCTCTCTCTCTCGCTCTCTCTCTCTCTCTCTCTCTCTCTCTCTTGTGAAATGCAGAAAAGAGAAGCATTCTGCCAGCTGCTGCAGCTTATGAAGAACAAGCATTCCAATCAGGATGAACCGGACATGATCTCTGTATTTATAGGAACTTGGAACATGGGTAAGACCCACCCACACAAGGATATGGCAAGGTCATGTACAGATTACCAGGAAAACCAGTGAACCCTCCTCCAAATTAGATTTTTTTTTTGTACCAGCTTCACCTTTTGCTTTAAACTATCTGTACAATGTTTGTACCCCAAATTTACCAGGTCTTTTCATTACCAGTTCAATCTGTACAAAACGTTCTCCGACTTTTATTTAACTAATTATGTAGACGCCCATGTTAGACACATCCTCAGTCTCTTTCTGTCTTCTCTCTCTGTGTGTGTGTGTGTGTGTGTGTAGGCAGTGTTCCTTCTCCCAAATCCATTGGTTCGTGGCTATTATCTCGAGGTTTGGGGAAAACGCTGGACGAGATGACCGTAACGATTCCACATGATATCTACGTGTTCGGAACCCAGGAGAACTCTGTCTGTGATAAAGAGTGGGTGGAGAACCTGAGAGCTGCACTCAAGGATTACACAGAAATCGATTATAAACCGGTGAGAGACTCATACACACACACACACACACAGTTTTAGTGTGTGTATTACAAAAAGTAAACTATGTATGTAATTTATAACCATATACTGAAGCCTTCCGTCCATATACTAACTGCACAGCTTCAAAATCCTGGTGACCTGAGTTTAAATCTTGCATTTGATCTCGCTGTCACTCTCTATTCATCTCCCTCTCTGTCTCTCTCTCTCTCTCTCTCTTTGGGTTCTAGGTTGCAGTTCAGACTCTGTGGAATATCAAGATTGTGGTTTTTGTGAAACCAGAACATGAGAACCGGATCAGCCATGTTGGAGTTTCCAGTGTCAAAACCGGAATCGCCAACACACTAGGTTAGAATTGTACACTCATCCTGATACATACATACATACACACACACTCACTCCACTATACATACTCAATCTGACACACACACACACACACTCTCACTGACACACACTCACTCGGCATGATAAACGCACGCACACTCATCCTGACACACACACGTGTGAGAGGATATCCTGACATTCCTGAGATGTCGAGCAGAAATCTGTGTGTGTGTGTGTGTGTGTGTGTACATGATATTCAGCTGCATGTTTTTAATGCATGCTTTAAAAAAAATTATCCAAATTATCCAATTTTTAAGCAGTTGGGGGTTAAGGGCCAAGCTCAGGGGCCCAACAGTGGCAACTTGGCGGTGGTGGGGCTTGAACCGGCAACCTTTAGATTACTAGTTCAGTACCTTAACCACTGAGCTATCACTGCACCGCATTTAAACCAAATCTGGATAGAAATATCAATTTCTAAAGCTAATATTTCTGAAATATGTTCGATATTCCTCAGAGTTTCTTTCACATTTTACACAGAATGTCTGGTGCTACATAAACAGCTGTGCTTGACGTGTTGGGTGCGCCTCACACTGAGCTTCGTTTACACAACAATCAGCATTTTAGCTTTTACATTATGCTGTGTGTGTGTGTGAGCACCTGTTAGTACCTGTGTAAACATAAACCACTCACTAGGAAATGTTTACTGAGGGGAAACGAAGCAGTTCTGGATCAGAGCATCTGATAAATGCAGAGTTAAACGTGAAAATTTCCAGCATTGATCATTTTCAACGTCCGTGAACTGTATGTGAGGAAGTAGTGTCATCATGGCATGACTGCTCATATTAATTATATCCCGATTAGTGATGAAATTGTGTTTTTAACCTACAGCATTAATTAACCAACCAGTTCTTTAAAACATTTTCATCATCTTATGATTTAAAGCTGGTGTGAGTTTAAAGCTGGTCTGTGTGAGAAAGACATGTGCAAACTGACTGTGCAAATATTATTTTTTAGATCCTTTCTAATTACTGATTTAATTGCTGTTTAGTCTTTGTGTCTGTAACATCCCTATGTTCTCTATTTTAGGTAATAAAGGAGCGGTGGGCGTCTCCTTCATGTTTAATGGCACTTCATTTGGCTTTGTGAACTGCCACCTGACGTCCGGTAACGAGAAGATCCACAGGTAACGGCAGAACCCCCAGAGTCCCCTTGTGTGATGAAAACAGAGTGTAATAATAAGTATTAATCTTAGCACCTGATCTCTTAATTTGATTCGTGTGTAGACGGAACCAAAACTATTTGGACATTTTGCGCCAGCTGTCACTGGGTGATAAACAGCTGAGCTCGTTTGATATCTCGCTGCGCTTCACACACCTCTTTTGGTTTGGAGATCTCAACTACAGACTGGACATGGATATACAGGTTTATACTCACACACACACACACACACACACACACACACACACACACTGTGTAGTGTAAAGTGCTTAGTGTGTAGTGTTGGGCTATAATGAAAGTCTATGGAAACATGTTTACTAGTTTTTATTAAATGGTTGTTTGATGTTTTGATTAAGTGCCCTCAATTAAGACCTGAAGTATTATTCTGTTTTTTATTTTTATTTATGTTTACACATTTGATAACAATTAAACTTGCTGCTGCTGATGTGCTGGAGATGAACTGTTTAAAGAACTCTGTTTAATTCTAAATAACTCGTTTAGAATAAATCAAATGTGAAATATAAAGTATAAAATCAGTATAAAAATGTTTTATAAATAAATATAGGATTATGTACAGTCTTTTCCCAACAACTACAGCAAATTAAATATTTTCTCTTCTATGTTATTATATTATATAATGTGATGTACTGTACATATACACACACTATTAGTAATAATCAGTGCAGCTGAACTCTCTACCCTTCTGTGTTCCTTTCACTGTTACACACACACACACACACACACACACACACACACATGTGCGTACAGGAAATACTGAACTACATAAACAGGAAGGAGTTTGAGCCTCTGCTGAAGGTGGATCAGCTGAATCTGGAGAGGGAAAAGAACAAGGTCTTCCTGCGTTTTGGTACGCTCCTCCATATTTACCCTTCTATTGTATACAACACCTGAGAACACACACTCACACACACACACACACTGACAGCTGCTTTGTCAGGTTCACTCAGCACACCTGTGTCTCACACACTCATTAAATATTTGCATGTCAAAACAGGACCATAATGTGTTTAAACTGTTGGTAAAGAAACTGAACATGCAAATCATTTCTGTTTGAATATTAAATTACGTTACAGTTTAAAAATATTAAAAATATTAAGAAATAATCATCCAAATCCCTCCCCCGTTACATTTATAATAAAAAACTCAAAAATACAGCAGATCTGTTTCAATTATTGTAGAATCACTAAATCAGATTGATTTAGATTTATTCTCTGGTTTCATAATCTGCTTGTTATCAATTTATATCCTGATGAACACATGATATGTTATTTTATTTAAGTGTTTTGTTATTTCAGAAGAATATTTTAATGAAACACGTAGTGGTAACATCATCGTTAACATACTTGACCATTAATCAGAAGGTTGCTGGTTCAAGCTCCACTCCCACAGTCTCTATTGTTGTCTATTGTTATATTATTATTTTTTTTAGCTGAAGAGGAGATCACGTACCCCCCAACGTACCGATACGAGAGAGGATCCCGCGACACCTACATCTGGCAGAAACAGAAAGCAACAGGGGTAGGAGTCCTGATTCTGCTCCTGATTTATAATGTGACATTTATAGAGTACGAAAAGCGCTTTTATTAATTTTACATGATATTTATTGCTATGTACTATTTTTCAGATGAGGACGAACGTGCCGTCATGGTGTGATCGTATTCTGTGGAAATGTTATCCAGAAACACACATTGTCTGCAACTCCTATGGTAAAATAAACACATTTCAATTATTCACTACATAACAATTAATCATTAGAATTAGCAATTCAGCTAACTGTAAGCTAGTTCTACAGATGTGGATGTGATAATCATTCAGATATGTATCGGTTCATATTTTAGATCATTGTTTTTAGTTGTAATGTAAAAATTTTCATGTTTTCTCGTGTTTTAGGCTGTACAGACGACGTGGTCACTAGTGATCACTCACCTGTGTTTGCTACTTTTGAGGTGGGCGTGACGTCCCAGTTTGTTTCTAAAAAAGGTAACCGACACTAACACACACAGCTGAAGCGACTGGAGTTTTTATTTCTCTATTTATGTTTGTTCTGATAAAATAGTTTGGTGTGCAAGCCTAAACAATATCCTTTATACTGTACATGTGTGTGCTTCGAATTGCAGTGTGCTTTAGCGCCTCCTGCTGGTTTGATGGGATCTAGTTTAGTTATTGCTGTAGTTCTGTGCTGATTGGATTTTCGTTCAGAACTAGTGAAAATAACTTTACTCTGTTAAAATCCTGTAAACTACAGCTAAAATTAAGGGCTTATGGACACTTGTGAGCAGTGTTTATACTGTGGCAGGATTTCTTTGGAATTATTTCTGCAGTTGTTATTTTTTTCTGGAACCAGCAATTAAAATTCATTCACGAGTTTATTGTGAGTTTTCTAAAAATCTGGTTGTCAGGTGTCATGAGCTTAAATGTCCGTATGCTGAATAACAAGCCTAACTTGAGCTGTATGGTACAGATTTAGGAGCAATAACCTTTGATCTAATGGCGATGTAAAGCTTGCTCGATCATGAACAGTGACACCTGTGTTCCAGGAGCTTCTGATTCACCATGATATTTCCTCTCTGCATAAGGTCACGATGATCTGTGATGTTAATTAGAGAATCTGATGGTGATGTTTGACATTTCTTCCATTCTTTGTCTCTCAGGTTTACCTAAATCCACAGAGCAGGCCTACATAGAGTTCGAGAACATCGAGGCCATCGTTAAGACAGCCAGCAGAACCAAGTTCTTCATCGAGTTCTACTCCACCTGTCTGGAAGGTTCAGCAGTCTAATTACACTTAGTCGTCTGACTATACTAATAATTACATCAGCTTTCACTTTATTATGATCAACCACATTATCCAGGTTAGGGTCACAGTATCTTACTGTGCAGTTCTTAGAGATTATAAAGGTTATAAATCATCTTAGATATTATAAATCATGCAAATGATGAATGTAGAGCAGCTGATTGGAGGACAGTTTAAAAATAACAAGTCGAGTCTCACGTTTTTGGGTTTGGTTTGAGAATAATGGAACGAGAGCGTCACCTAGTGCATGTTTGTGGAACTCATTATTTTGTGTGTTTGATGTAGAGTTTAAGAAGAGCTATGAGAACGACTCTCAGAGCAGTGATAACATCAACTTCCTGAGAGTGGGCTGGTCCTCCAAACAGCTCACCACCCTCAAACCCATCCTGTCTGATATCGAGTACCTGCAGGACCAGCACCTGCTGCTCACCGTCAAATCCCTGGATGGATACGAGTCATACGGTACAGCTCTGATTCCCTTCCATGATCGCGTCATCATGCAGATTAATAATCATTTATAATCACTATTAAATGCACTTATTATTAGATGCACCATTATCATAAGACTTTCTGATGTTGGATTACTTTGATCTCTGTAGGAGAGTGTGTGTTGGCTCTGAAGTCGATGATCGGCAGCACGGCGCAGCAGTTCCACACCTACCTGTCTCACCGCGGAGAGGAGACGGGTAACATCCGCGGCTCCATGCGGGTCCGAGTGCCCGCCGAGAGAATGGGAACCCGGGAGAGGCTCTATGGTACGTCGGTACATTTAAAGATTAACATGATGTTTCAGGATTGTTGTTTCTCTCCTGCCACCTAAATCCAAACAGATAAACTGGTGTAACGGGCTCGTGTAGGTATCATGCACTGCAGTATATATGTATACTTGGTTATTGAAGTGTGTGTGTGTGTGTGTGTGTGTGTGTGTGTGTGTGTGTGTGTGTTGGTTCTCTCAGAGTGGATCAGTGTGGATAAAGACGAGACTGGAGGTCCAAAAATGAAAACGCTGCCTCCCAAAACCGGACATGATTACGTAAAGTAAGAACCACATTCATCCACATCCTCTATACAGAAGCAGAATGTAAATATATAGATACCAACGACTTATTTATTTATGAATAAATACAATTAATAATTTATGATAATTGCTGAATAAAATTCAGTTATTATGAGAGAAATGAACATACACCGGTGTGTGTTAGTAAGTGATGTCACTGATTCCACAGGCCCAGTCTCAGCAGGAAGGAGCTGAGTAAAGTAACAGAGGAGGCAGAGAGAAACACTACAGCACGATCTGCTCACACACACACTAGAGAGGAGAGTACACAATCCAGGTACACACACACACACACAGACACACATACACACACACTAAAGAGGTATACACAATCCAAATACACACACACACTAAAGAGGAGAGTACACAATCCAGGTACACACACACACACACACACACTAAAGAGGAGAGTACACAATCCAGGTACACACACACACACACACACACACACACTAAAGAGCAGAGTACACAATCCAGGTACACACACACACACACACTAAAGAGGAGAGTACACAATCCAGGTACACACACACACACAAACACACATACACACACACTAAAGAGGTATACACAATCCAGGTACACACACACACACACACACACACACACACACACACTAAAGAGCAGAGTACACAATCCAGGTACACACACACACACACACACACACACACACTAGAGAGGAGAGTACACAATCCAGGTACACAAACACACACAAACACACATACACACACACTAAAGAGGTATACACAATCCAAATACACACACACACTAAAGAGGAGAGTACACAATCCAGGTACACACACACACACACACACACACACTAAAGAGGAGAGTACACAATCCAGGTACACACACACACACACACACTAAAGAGGAGAGTACACAATCCAGGTACACACACACACACAAACACACACACACACTAAAGAGGTATACACAATCCAGGTACACAAACACACATACACACACACTAAAGAGGTATACACAATCCAAATACACACACACACTAAAGAGGTATACACAATCCAAATACACACACACACTAAAGAGGAGAGTACACAATCCAGGTACACACACACACACACACACACACACACACACACACACACACACACACACACTAAAGAGGAGAGTACACAATCCAGGTACACACACACACACACACTAAAGAGGAGAGTACACAATCCAGGTACACACACACACACAAACACACACACACTAAAGAGGTATACACAATCCAGGTACACAAACACACACAAACACACATACACACACACTAGAGAGGAGAGTACACAATCCAGGTACACAAACACACACAAACACACATACACACACACTAAAGAGGTATACACAATCCAAATACACACACACACTAAAGAGGAGAGTACACAATCCAGGTACACACACACACACACACACACACACACACACACACACACACACACACTAAAGAGGAGAGTACACAATCCAGGTACACACACACACACACACACTAAAGAGGAGAGTACACAATCCAGGTACACACACACACACAAACACACACACACTAAAGAGGTATACACAATCCAGGTACACACACACACACACACACACACTAAAGAGGAGAGTACACAATCCAGGTACACACACACACACACACACTAAAGAGGAGAGTACACAATCCAGGTACACACACACACACAAACACACACACACTAAAGAGGTATACACAATCCAGGTACACACACACACACACACACACACACACACACACACACTAAAGAGGAGAGTACACAATCCAGGTACACACACACACACAAACACACACACACACACACACTAAAGAGGAGAGTACACAATCCAGGTACACACACACACACACACACTAAAGAGGAGAGTACACAATCCAGGTACACACACACACACACACAAACACACACACACTAAAGAGGTATACACAATCCAGGTACACAAACACACACAAACACACACAAACACACACAAACACACATACACACACACTAGAGAGGAGAGTACACAATCCAGGTACACACACACACACACACTAAAGAGGAGAGTACACAATCCAGGTACACACACACACACAAACACACACACACTAAAGAGGTATACACAATCCAGGTACACACACACACACACACACACACACACACACACACACTAGAGAGGAGAGTACACAATCCAGATACACACACACACACACTAAAGAGGAGAGTACACTATCCAAGTACACACACACACACACACACACACACACACTAAAGAGGAGAATACACAATCTAAATACACATACACACTAAAGAGGAGAGTACACAATCCAGGTACACAAACACACACAAACACACATACACACACACTACAGAGGAGAGTACACAATCCAGGTACACACACACACACACTAAAGAGGAGAGTACACAATCCAGGTACACACACACACACACACACAAACTCAGACACACACACACTAAAGAGGAGAGTACACAATCCAGATACACACACACACACACTAAAGAGGAGAGTACACTATCCAAGTACACACACACACACACACACACTAAAGAGGAGAATACACAATCTAAATACACATACACACTAAAGAGGAGAGTACACAATCCAGGTACACACACACACACACACTAAAGAGGAGAGTACACTATCCAGATACACACACACACACTAAAGAGGAGAGTACACTATCCAAGTACACACACACACACACACACACACACACACTAAAGGGGGAGAGTACAGAATCCAGGTACACATACACACACTAAAGTTTATGATTGGCTGAACACTGATCTAAAAGTGACTTCTTGTTTATAAGCTCATTATATCCACATGGCATCTTGTTCAGTTTGTTTGATTGTGAATGATTGACAGGTCAAAGCAGGACACCAGCGACGGAGATGCCACCACTTGCAAAAACAGCTTCAACAACCCCGCCTACTACATCCTGGAGGGCGTCCCTAACCAATCAGCCGCCTTGGCTGCAGACTTGCTCCAGAGCTCTACCCTCTCTCCTGCTGCAGCAAATAAACCGCCTCCTACTGCGGGCGGAGCCTCCAGGGGCAGAGGTTCCATCCAGGGACGCAAGCAGACCGCTGGGCGGCCACCACGCCCCGTCAGTGAGGAGGGCGGCTCCTCTGAGGATGATGGCAATTCTGGTATGGCCCGCCCACCCCCTGATTTCCCGCCCCCTCCCTTGCCAAAAAGCGCCCTCGAAGTATCAGACGCGTCGTTTTTCCCGAAAGAAGGCAAACCCCGGGTGCATCCGGACCTAGCCGAGATCAAGATTCCAGTCACCGTCTCTACCAAGCCCATTTCCTCATCTGGCTTTCCCCCTCCCCCAACAAGTGGTGGAGCTTTCGGCCTGGACCCCTCAGCAGGACCCTCAGGTTTTAGAAGAGGAGGCGGGAGCTCTGGAGCAGACGACCAATCGTGTTCAGTTCTTCACCTGGCTAAGAAGCTGAGCGAAGTGGAGTATACGCCTGGAGGAGCAGGAGGGGTGGGGCTCAGGGGGGTCGGGGCCTGTCACACACGGGGACTTGGTTTGGGTGAAACCTGTCGCACCTTTCCACCTCGATCCATCCCTGAGGAGATCATGACTGATGACCTGCCTGAAGAGGTGAGAAACATCACAGTCCATACAAATGGATATGGTTCTATCAATCAGATTGATCACGATTTCATTTTCCTTCTTCTGTACCCCTAACCTATACCTCCGTCTGTAGGGTCTGTGGGCTGGCGGGAGCAGCAGCAGTAGTTTATCCGTAGATACCAGTGTGGGTGAGTGGTTACAGAGACTGGGACTGGAGCGCTATGAGGAGGGACTGCTGAGGAACGGCTGGGACGATCTTGAATTCCTCAGGTAAGAACCACCTCACTATCTCAGTCAACTAAACATTTGGGTCTACATCAGTATAAATAATAAACAAAATAACTAAACTTAAACCCTGATTTGTGCATACTTGGTCCTAATACTCCATTACAGCTGCTTTAATTCGTTTTGGACATCTAATTAGGGTCATTAGGGTCAAACCAAAGTCTAAATTCTTGCAGATCTATCGTCACTGCTTAAATAAACTCGCCTCTGTTTGCAGTGATATCACCGAGGAGGACCTGGAGGAAGCAGGGGTTGTAGACCCCACTCACAAGAAGATCCTACTGGCTAGTTTAAGACAACAGCAGCAGCAGAAGTGAGCTAAGACAGTCTGATCTGACCCGATCCGATCCGATCTGATCCGTTTCCAGCTGTGCCTTGTGAGAGAACCTCACTGACTGAATGATGCTAGTATAACAGTCCACATTTCAGATACACTGCAGCCTCGCTTCAGCCTCGCCCTGCATGCCTTGAAACTTGAGGCTTCCTGTAAGCAGAGGAAGTGGCATCGGAGAGCTCAGCACTGCCAGGCTTTATTTACATTCCCAGTGTTTTTCTGCAGGTAACTGGTCGTTAAGATTTTTATAATTCTTATTATTAGTGTTATTAATAATGTGTGTTTTAATCAGTTTAAAGTGAAAGGGAATTAAATAACCAAACCTGTGTGTGTGTGTGTGAGTTAAAACATGGGAGAAAGAAATGTTTTGTTTATAATATTATTTGTATACGGTGATGTCTTTCGGTCCAGCACTCATCAACAAACAGCAAATCTTAAACATTTCCACTGAAATATTACAGTAATCATGCTGGGACGGCTGAAATCCATCGTCCTCGTATTAACATTTGTTTAATCCAGCCGAAGTGAACATCAGACAGGAAAGACATCTACAGTCTCTTCATTAAGAATCAATATTATGTCTACAAACTGATAGCTGAGCAGCACCGATCATCTCATCATGACTGATTAAATATAAAGAGATGATGATGCTGGTGAAGCCATCAGTGATGTTAGACGAACGTCACGGTCAGAATCCTGACATCTGTGACCTCTGCACTGTTCGGGAAGGGGATGCGTCTAACAGCAGTGGTGCAGAATTGTTCTGTATTAAACTGATGCTCGAGTATTTAGCGGCTGAATTCTGATGCTGATGCTTTGCTGATATCTACACGCACAGTTGAAATATCATGTTAGCTGCTGGCGAGTTTATTGATCCAACAATTCGTTATTGATCAGTTAGCATTAATGTACCTAATATTTCACATTTTGTAATGTTTTAAGATGGTCAAAACTGATTTAAATACATGTCAAATATGTTCTGTGCTGATCCTCTAATCTTCTACTGAATGGGCATTAGGGTGGCCCAGCAGTTTTAATACGCCAGTTTACCATCCTCACTCAATCAAAATAAAATCTTCTATTAAGACTCGTTTTATTCTAATAATGTATTAAATATCAGCATCGGAATATTTCTGTTAACTAAAGCAGTTAAAAAAAACAGCTAGTGGGCACCAACTACTAACTGACTGGCAGAATTATGGGTGGATTATGGGATTTTGTTTTATTTAAATAAGGAATAAATATGTAATGCCACTTTTAAGCCGGGCGAAACCCAAACATCAATGGATGGAACAGTTGAGGGAAATCCAGCTGCTGTAATATAATGTTGTACTCTTGCTGTACTAAAGCTCAAAATGAAACGTTCAGAATCACATCAAGAGGTAAATAATTCATATTCCAGATTCTTTGTTAAAATACAATTTAATATTATTTACAGTTTATTTTAATGTATTGCAAGGGAACTGACTTGGACGATTCTAATTCTCACAATTTATTATGCTGATTGTCTCTGAGCATGGTGGAGTTGATAAATGTGGCCACAAGGGGACGCTGCAGACTTTTTACAGTATTGATTCTGCTCAGTTTGTCCTCATCTAGTCACTGCACCTGAGATCAGTCTGTATGTGTAAATAGATCCGTGGGCTCCCTACCAGCCGAAGTCTGCTTGTTTCAGAATAAAGACATACTAATAAATGATTAATATTTAAGGCTTGCTAATCTCCTGATAGTTTATGATGATGTCAGCATGGAAACACAGCTAACTAGTCCAGCCTAGACTAGTCTGTTCGCGTATTTAACTGTCCATCTCATTATGGCTGAGCTTTGATCATTTCTGACTGTTCATCCTCCTGTGTCTGTGTGCCACGTTTTAACTCTTTAAACTGAATGTTTTGCTCATTTTGTGTGATAATTCGTGTCATCTGAATATTTTTTACCAGTAATGTTGTTTTTGTTTGTGTGTTTAAGTTAATATTTCTTAATGGGCTCAACATCACACTCGTGTTCATGTTGTTTTTCTAATATGAATAAAACCTAATGACTGACGGCTCTGAGTCCTGTCTGTGTTTCTGTCTGTCAGAAGCTTTGTGACTGATCGAGCTGTGTAACGTGATGCTGAACAGATCTTGCAGGATCAGCTCCTTGTTGTTGAAAGTCAGTGGTAAAAGTTTGAAGTTGCACCTGAGACTGATTTTACATGTACTGACTGATGTCCTGATGGAACAGCTGAGGCAGATTGATGTGATGCTCTCAGCAGAACGCCAGAGGAGGCAAAGGCGTTTTCCAGTTACAGAGCTCTGATAAACTGGAGTCTGGCTGGTGGCTGCCAGTTAAAATAATGACTTTAGAACTGATCATTTATTTTATAACTGATTCTCACGTTGTGTAAGAGAAATATCGATCTAGTTTTAGATAACTGAAGAGTATAGATTAGATTTAGATGTTTACTTAACCATTTTTAGAGCATGTTTTGTGTAAAAAAAAAAAAGTATTTGGCCCACTTTTAATCATGGATGATTTCTGATTATTAAACAAATCATAGTTAACAAATCACAGCCAGGCTGTGTTGAATTTAAATTTAAGGTTTCTTTAGGACCATTTTGCCATAATGTGAGGAAAGTCCGGAAGAGCTGAAGAAAACTTGTTGAAATAAAAAATGATCAGGCTGAAAAGGGTGATAATGCTACCTCTAAGCATCTAGGACTCCACTGAAACACAACGAAAGCCATTATCTTCATTTAAAAAAAGCCAATAAAAACTCCTGCCAAAAAGTCTTTTTCATATTTCGTCTGCACTGTCGGCTGGCCAGGTGTCTACACAGACATGATTGGCCATTTCTAAGGGGGCACACACACTGTGACCCTGACCATGATAAAGCAGTTTATAAAAATGAAATGAAATATGCAAAAACAGGTATTCAGGAAAGTGGCAGTTACTTTTCACACCACTGCTTGTGGCTTTAGTTAAATGTGTGAATTAAAAACCTCTGATTTAGATTTTTTGTCTTCTGGGCTTTTTGATTACCTAAAAAAATTCTGATTTTTTTATGAATACAATTTTATAAATAAAATAAAATAAAGTTTATAAAATAAATAAATGTAAAAGTCTGGTGCTTTACATGAAGTTTATTTTGTACAGTATTACACAGTGCATTATTGAACATCTGGATAAAAACACCACAGCTGCATCACAAACTTCATACTTTACTGTGTAATATACTTTACTACACTGTGTGTACTCAGCGCTCAGTACTGTGTAATGCAGTATGTGGTTTGGGATGCAGCACCTGTATCTTCAGCTCAAATATTACTATGAATAAAGTGTCTCCACTGACCAAATAAAATCAGAAACTACACAATATTTATATTACTATTTACAAGATATTCTCATGTTTCAGTATTTTAAGAAGCAGAATAATAAAAAAACAATAATTGGTAAGAAAGAAAATGAGAAGAAAGAAAGTCCTAATTTCTCTTTGTTTATTTTAATAAATTAATTCTGAAGCTCAGTGGGTTTAAGTTCAAGATGCACATGTTTATGCAGACGCCTGCAAACAAGTGATCCTGTCCAGGGTTACAGACACCTGAGCTACAAAACAGTCCACACCTCATCTGGGGCGTCCTGCGGATCTAAAAAATGGGGTGCACATGTTGTTCCAAGGTAAACAAATCTTACAGCCATCACGCAGTTCATGAATGTTACAATCCATGATCACTGGGATGCATTGGTACTCAATCTGATGTGTGTCGATCTACAGGTTTCAATACCAGCCAAGCAGTAGCTACACCAAGACCTACTGTATAAAGGAGTTGAATCAGGTGTAGCTCCTGCTTGGTTGGGTTGGAAAGCCGCAGCCATGCCAAGTCTTTGAGGATCGGATCGTGTAGAATCTATTGGACATGGAGTTTCCTTTACAGGATACAGAAACCAGAGTCAAACCCTAGACCTAAATAAAATCCTATAGAATATAAACAGGGTGTGGTCTTGATTGTAAATCATCTTGAGGATAAAGAAACAATTACCTTATACTCTTAATTATGAGCTAAAGAGGGTTGGAAGGTAAATCCTAAATTCCTTTTGGACCCACGATGGAGTAAACATAACAGTTGGAACGTGGTTTACAAAATAAGAGATTCTGAAGAACATTTCAGGCTCAAAATACCCTCATTATTATTTCTATTTATGGGATTAGTACCTCAAATCAAGTCTCTGATTGGTGGAGAGAAAAGAGCTGATGTCTTGGTTCCTCATAAGTCCAGTGGAGCAGTCATTAGTTTTCTACATGAGGTTTTGTGAATCCATTAAACCGAGTGCATTGAGGTTGTGCTTTGTTTACACTGATTACTAATGAAGTTTTAATAAAGTGTTTGATCTTGTTTCACTTACCAGTGAATTACAGAATGAACTGGTGTTTGTGATAAACACTGTGTGTTTATTAGAAATCGGGAGCTAATAAGCTCATGCAGAAGAATCTGGAAGACATTTGGGATTTAGCTTCGCCTGGAACAATGTAAGTGTTTACTTCCCTGTTTGCTCTGCTAATTGGATTGGTCCTCTTTTCTCTTCCCAGCATGCTTTGTGATGCAAGAGGAAGTTGTGCTCGGGTCCAACAATGAGTCTTTCTGGGACTCAATCCCTCCTGTAAACGCTCCTGTGGGACTCGGCCTGGTTCTTTTCTACACTGATCAATGCGAGGTGGCTGAATGCCTGGGTTCGGTCTCAAATCGCTCTGTATTAGACATACAGTGCACTACATATGATAAACAGGGTATTTAAGTTGGTGCAACCAAATTCTACATTTAAAGTTTAAATATAGGGTTAGGAGTGAGATTTTAAGATCCAGGTAAATTTTTTTTCTTAACGATTTTGACATTTCAATGACATAAAAGTGTACGAGTTTGCTAGGAATTTATTAAATCCTATTACAGAGGATGCAGTAGCATTTCTTACCTACACTGTTTGGTCAAAAGTATGTGAACAGCTGGCTATGAGCTTTACTGATAATCTTTACTGCTCACAAATGAAAATATGGCAGACTCCCTTGTGACAAATAAAACATGGTCTACTGCTGTAGTTTATTAGAACAAAGATATCCACCCTCATGAAGCAAAGGCCGACCTCAATGCCCTCAGTCTTTACAGCTTTAGAATGAGATCAGATCCCAGAAACAGTTTATTATTATTATTATGGTATTATGGTTTTGTATCATGAGCTTAATGTTCAACAGAAAATAATTTAGCATTCGGCTTCTTGTTCAATTAGGTTTGGTTCCTGTAAGTGCACAAAGTCATGAAAGGACCACACAGATACATTTGTAGATCCTGTATTGAACGATGTTTGTTCAACACAAAGCCTCAAAGTTTTAGTCTTTAGGACTAAGGAACTAAACTAGACGTTACCTTTAGGAGAACATCTTCCAGGAACATCAATCATACTTAAAAATTGAACCCTGTGTAGTGCACCCCATGTCCAAGAGATTTCATAATCACACATGGATCTTTATGGCTTGACTAATTCAATGAGCGTGGTCCAATTTAGGATTTTGCGTAGATGTGTTTGGAAGTGCTCAGTTTAGTTTTGGAGAGCAGACTGAGGATGGAAAGTGGCGTCTTTTGGGCGGTCGTTGATCCAGCAAGTGCACACATTCTGCTAGGAAGTGTTTACATGAAGACTAAACACATAAAAGATTCATATTTTGTAGTAAAACTCCACCACAAAATAAAGGTGCCAGGAAAGGTTCTTATGTAGAAGAACCATTAATGATTCTTTACTTTTGGTGTTAAGTTTCTTTTATGGATTGAAGATAAGTAAGTATTTTGTCCGTCAATAGAAAACGTTAAAGAACCATTAATGAAACCTTTATGGAACCATAAGGGAACCTTTCCTGGTACCTTTATTTTTGGTGTAAAGGGATCAAAAATAACCAAATGTGGTGTAAAATGCAATCAGGGACAAGAAATAAAAGATAAAATAAAAGACTAATTATCAGTTTTTGATCAGAACTAAATAAAATTGGACCACATTTGTACCAAGGAAGCACCAACATGTCCAACATCACAATAATAAATTAAATGTAGGAGTCCAGCTCTAACAGAAATAAAGAAAGGCAGCAGGAAGTTAGAGATAGAGACTATATGCTAAAATCAGATAGAGGATCTAGGGGCTCAGAAGAGGTTGGACTTGAGGGCTCCTGGTTTTCTGTGGAATGATGACAGCACTCCGGCAAAGGGCCCAGTACTGGCGCTTTCCCCGGGCTGCCAGCTCTTGAGCAGGTCCGCAGTGGTGGCAGGGGAACCCACGCTGGCCCAGGTGGGAGTTTTGAGTGTGTGATGGATGGACGGCGAGCTTGAAGTGTTCCCAAAGCTGCCCGAGGATGGGCTGGGACTGAGACTGCTGGCGCCCGGGCTGCCCGTGTTGGTCGGTAGTGATGCGGTGCTGTCCGGGGTGGGGCTGCATGTGGACTCTTTAGATTCATCGTCCTCGGAGGAGGCGCGTGCTTCACCTGGTTTCTTGGACGTGCTGTTGTTGGTGTTCCCAGTGTTCCCACCTTTAGCATTAGCAGCACGCTCCTGTTTGCGGAATTTGGCACGACGGTTCTGGAACCAAACCTGTCAAAATGAGATAGAAGTGGAATTGAGATCAGAACATTGTTGTAGCAGTTGTAGCCTAACGGGTAAGGTACTGGACTAATATTTAAAATGTCGCTGGTTCAAGCCCCACTGTCACTGTTGGGCCCTTGAGCAAGGCCCTTAACCCTCAATTTCCTAGACTGTATACTGTCACAGTACTGTATGTCGCTTTGGATAAAAAGCATCTGCTAAATGCCAAAAATATAAAATGTAAACATTGTGGGATTGCATATGCAGTCAATCTCCAAAACCACACCCTGTTCTCTCTGTAGCACTCAGTACAGGAAACTGTGGAACATTTGATTATATAAGGAAGAATGGCAGAATTTTTTTCCACTGGCTCTTTCATTCAGCCATTATAATTATTATTATTTAAGTTTATTTGTCATTTGTACAAATGTTGTACAAAGCAGTATCTGTAAATTGAAATGTGTGTTGGGAGGACTGAGAAAAAGAGAATAGAGAGGATAATGGGGGATAAAATGGGGGTTAGGGAAATTTTAAATTAATAAAATAAAAAATTAATAAATAAATAATCATATATTTATATTATAATAAATATATAATAAATATATATAATAATAAATACAATAAATCTATTATGCTACAAAGGGAAAACTGATTTATAGGAAAAAGTACATTCTTTTAAAATTAATATTTTGGGCAAATAAATTAATAAAATATATTCTTGATTCAAAAAATGATTTTCAGGTTGAAGTTTTTTTATTAAAGAAAATTTTCATCATCTACAGTATAATATGGAAATAAAATGTATATATATTTAAGGTTGGTGAGAAGACAGTTCAGAAATAAATGCACCCCTAACTGTACCTGTACTCGTGCCTCAGTCAGGTCGATCTTGAGGGCCAGTTCCTCTCGGGTGTAGATATCCGGGTAATGAGTCTCAGCAAACACTCGCTCCAGTTCCTTCAGCTGAGAGCTGGTGAAGGTGGTTCTGATCCGACGCTGCTTCCTCTTCTCATTCAAACCAGAAGGATCTGAGAAGAACTTATATGGAACTGTGGAAGAACACAGAGTTACTGCTTGATCAAGATCAGGGTTCCATCTCAAACCACAGAACATTAAATACGAGTTTAAATGAAAGGGTTCCTGATTGTTTCTCTGCGTGTTGCAGTTCTACAGAGGAACAAAATTCCTTTAGAATAGAAAAGTTTTAATAGGCTGAGATGAGAAGATTCTCCTGCATTTAATAATGTAAAGAAGAATCAAAAGTGACATGATATTAAGTTCATCCACTTTTAGTCGGTTGTCTGGTTTTAAATCCTGTTACAAAAATTAGAACCTCTACAGATACAAAGAACATCTACAGTGTTTTAAATGCTTCCACCAACATCTACCAATCATCTAATCAACCCTAAATTTAACATCCTGGAACAGTTGTCAACATTTTATATAAATACAATCCAATTGTTTAATATTAATTATTGTTATTATTATTATTTAAATGAAATCTACATTTTGTGTGCAGTTTTTCAATTCCCATATTTTATTACACCTGCATTTTTACAGAGACGATTTTTTTTATCTCGAAAAACTGTTTTAGTCTTTTATTTAAGTAATTTCACCAGTAATAAAATCGATTTCCGTTCTTTTAATTGTCAGATTTTAATTGAAGGCTGTTAAATGCGTTTTATTTTTATTCTAATTAATAATGAACGAATTCCCGAGAGGAGACAAAAATCTCACTTTGTCAAAATTTTTCCCGTCTAAATAAAACTAATTAAGTTCTAATTATTAATGTTTGGTTTGTAATTCTATATTATATTTTATTACCCAGCGAACTGAAGGGAATGAAGCTCTGAATCATAATCAGTCGAGCAGAGTTCGGTTGTTTCTGTAAATTAAGTTTACTGGTTTATAAGAAATACGATTTTATATGGTTTTTATTTATAGGTTTTACCTCAGAAATACTTCAGAAATAATTTAAATTAAATTATATGTTTGTTTATCAGGTTTTACTTTAAATTGATTAAATTACATTAAATCTTCAGCTTTATTATAAATACAAATTCGTTTTACCAAAATTTAAAATCATATTAATTTAAAACTGAATCATCTAGTTTGTATTTTAGCTTGAATTTAAAATAAAATTATGTTGGAAATTGGAAACTAAAGATACAGATACTAATTTAATTGCAAATTTAAACGTAATACATTGTTTTAATAATAAACAGTACAGATTTGTGTAGATTTAATATAAAAAACTGCTGCAGTTTTGCACCTTTATTTTATTTCTTTAAGTAAAATATCAGTTTGTGCTTCAGACTGGCAGCTTTATTTATAAACATCATGCAAATATTTTAGTAGTTTTTATATAGAAATAATGCAAATGAAGAAAATGTTTAAACTCGAATTGCTGGAATTTTGTTCGTGTACTAAACCGGAGCTAAACTGAACCTGTGCTCGTCTGCGCCTGGAACCCTAAATGGTTCCTCTTTTCTACCTTCAGTATAGAAATTACTAATAATGCAACCCGAATTTATTTAAGATTAATAATCTCTAATACCCCTTCCTGGATAAATACAGCTCCTTTTTATTCCTAACAGCTACATTTTGTTCAACAAGGTGCGAGTCTAAATATTAACGAACCATTAAGAACCATTTGGTTCCAGAAATATTTACTTAATTAAGCTTAGAAAGACGCACCAAGTGTTTATAGCTCACAGTTCCAGAACTATTTAGAACTACTTTACATTCTGCACTACAAATGCAGAACGTAAAACAGTTTTAATTTTAATAAATATAATGATAAATGTAATTATATGATTAATTTTATTTGTTGTGTTTTAGCTGAAGATGAATATGAAACTGAGTCCAGAGTATTAATGTAGTATTAATGTATGGAGAGTGAGAATTATGAGTATTGCAGGTACTGACCGGTGGAATAAGGTGCGGGCTGATGCTCTCTCAGCGCTCCCAGGCTGCAGCTGGCGGTACCCAGGGGCGCGCAGGCCGGGCTCGCGGTGAACCCGGAGCGGATCGGGTTGTACTGGAAGCTGTTGGCCTGGCTGCACGAGCTGAAGTCCGCGTACGCAGACGCCTCCATCGCGGCCATGCACGAGTCGTATGTGTTCAGGTACGAGTAATCCATTTTGTACATGTGGAGAGTCGGGGTGCGCGGCTCGGTCCTGGTCGGGTCCGGGTCGCTGTCCGGTCCGGGTGAGGGAGTGTGAGGGTTAACCTGGTACCGGTGCTGGTGGCACTGATGGCTGAAAGCTGTAGGTCGGTGTTTCGGGTGTTTCGGGTGAAGTTTACCTCCGGTCTCTCTCCTCGCTGTCGGTGCGTCGGTGCCGGTTGTCAGTGCGGGCGCGTTCCTTTCCGCGCGCTCAGTCGGTGAATGAGTGTCTCGTGCAGCTCTGCTCCGTTTATAATGAAGTCAGTAGTGCAGGAGACAATAGCGAGGCGGTGGGTCCTTCTTTACATGACAATGTGGATCAGTGACTCTCCTCCTCCTCCTCCCTCAAGCTTTAACCCTTTACCGCTGTCTGCACGATGCCCAAAACCCTCCACATACCTCCTAAAGGGTGCACCAGTTTAGCACTTAGTGGGGATACACTTTTAATGATAAAGGTTCAATAAAGTTTTTGCACAGTGATGCACTGGAACAACCCAGTAGCTCAGGTACCGGGGTGGGGTGGGGGTACAGGTACAGTTGCTTTATGTTGCTCTTCTTAATAAAATCACATATATTTTGTTTGTTTTGATTCCTGTAAACAATTAAATAAATACGTTTATTCCTGTATAAGGGCTGGAAGTAAATTTAATAATGTTTAATGAGTTTAATACTTCATAGCTGGGACTGAATCAGTGCGCATTTATAGCTGAGCGCATCGAATTTGTGCGCATCCAAAAAAAAAAACCCCACAGATTCTTTTTGGAGTGAAGAATACAGTAACAAATCAGGATCTTGATGAAATTAGACAGGACAGAAATACCAAATGTTTCCCTTATGTACAATTTGCTCCTTTGCCCTTAGCAGAACCATGTTGGTTCCAAAAAGAACCTTCAATTCATGGTTCTATCGAACATAATTTTGACTCAACGAACGAAAAAAAGCTTTATAAAAATTCTAGTGAGGAATGACATGTAGGATCAGAACTTATTAGAGGTCCATTCATCACTGTCATGTTCTTCTGTGTCATCAGTCTAAAGAACCTTTTCTGTCCTCTGTATTTTTGACATCCAGTCCACAAACCCATTTTCCAGATTACATGCAGATGCATCACATCAACCTTTTTTATTCCTGATATTAATATTTTCACCGGTGCTGGAGTGAATAAAGGTTGTTTGATTAATCTGGGTGAATTAAACCCAATATTAAAGGCGTAAAATTCATTCACCTGAATATTTATTCAGGTTAAGGTTTAGATTTTAACTCAGAAATCATGTCATGTACTCAGCTTCAGTTTCAGAAACTCCACGTTTGCACATCTCATGGACTTCAGTCCCAGAATTAACGAAAATATTTCTGTTGTAGGGAATTCACTGCTGAAACAATAATTATTATTATTATAATAATAGTAAGAGAAGGTCCTGAGACCCTGTGCGCACTTTGTCCCCTGAAATTCATTGAGATCTCAGATCTTTTTTCTATTGAGTGTAATCGGTAAATTGTTCCTCAGGCTCCTGCTGTGAAACGCGTGTTCACTGTCATTTATAATCCAATTAGAAAAGAGGAGTTGTGACGTCATGCGGGTAATTAATGACTGGGTTTGGTGCATCTGCTTCATGTCACCATGTTTTACTAATTTGTCATTAATCAGAAACTAATGATAATGAGATGTTTCCTTAGACACTAACTACAGTTCATCACCAACATCAGCACCAGCGTTTACATTCTCTCTATATTATTATTAATACTACTATTACTACCACTACTATTACTTATAATAATAATATAATCTTAATTATAATATTACCACTAATATTTTATTATTTTGTTGTTGTCGTATTATTATTCAGTCAATAAATTAAGTCTCAAAAAAGAAACACCACAGAAGATCCATTTGTGGTCCCATAATGATGTTCTAACTTGTTGTTGGTGCCACAAAGAACTCGATTCCATAATGCATGAAGTTTATATAAGGACATTTCTATTCATCTTATGCTTTGAAGAAACTGGTCTGTTAGTTTAATTTAATTTAATTTTTAAATGTAAAAAAAAAAGCCAAATACAAACAAATATAATATATCATGATTTTCTAGTTCTAGTTTTCTAGTTTTTTATATTGTGTTTGTTTTTTCTCGGCTTGATATAGACACAATGACGTCACTGGTCCAGTTTTCTTTAGCCTTCCTCTAAGAAAGAGCTGTTATGGGACAATAATGTTTTTGTGTTCCCAGCTATTACACAGACGGTTCTGCTATTAAACAAAATGTAAATGTAACGTTCCCTTTAATTACTAGTATTTACTAAAAACTTCAGTTTCTCAGTTCTGACACGTTCTTACGATTATTGATCATAATGATCGTGTTCACGTGTTTCAGCTACATTTGCTTACATGTGTATGAAAAACGCTTATAAAATTTACTATATGCTACTAAATTGGTTGCAACAGTTTGGGGAAGGCTCTTTCCTGTGGTAGCGTGAATGTGCTCCTGTGAGGTCAACAAATAAATGATTTAACAGGATTGATTTAACATGTGGATGACCTGATCTGCACAGACCTTTAAACTCAACCCTATTAAACTTCATCTTTAAATTAGAAATTAGAATATTGGTTATGAGTCAGGCCTTCTTATCCAAAAACAGTGCCCAACCCTGTTAGGCTTTTTGACAAAATGGGCACAAATTTTAATAAATACACTACAAAATGTATGTGAGGAGAGTGAAGGCTGTTCAAGCGTCCATCAGGCGTCCACATAATTTTACCAATAGATTGTATTTACCAAAAAATTAAAAAAACAAAACATAGAGAGTTTATTATCAGCTGGTGTTAATGTAGGGTTAGATTAGAGTCTGCCATGTTTTTATTTGTTAGCAGATAATGGTAAAGGCATGGGCTCTTTTGCGACAGGTGTGTCAAAACATGATTAGCAAGGGAAATGGAGAAAAGCAGTAGCTCTGTGTTTGTTTGTTTTTTTTTTCAGCTCCACACAATATTTATAATAATAATTATGAAACATTTATCTGAGCAGCTTCACTCTTTTTGGAAGTGCACTGACCCCCTCGCACTCTGATTCTCCTCCTGGTGCACTCTCGGTTAAACCCTGGTGAGGTTCCTCCATCACTTTGCATTTGTGAAATGTGAGGCGTCTCCAACCAGTCAGCCTCCATCCATCACAGGGCACATTACCAGTGTTTCCAGTGCACTTTGCTTCCAGTGAGGAGACGCGATGACGCTGGGCAGCACGAGCTCACAGAATAGAAGCTTTCATCACGTGCTGCGTTATATTTCTGTTCTGCAACGGCCTGCAATACATGTTCACACTCATACAGTCCACCTTTTTAAACACCTTGTAAATGAGAGAGGTCGGAGTGACCAGAGAATGACTAGACTGGTTAAAGTAGACAGGAAGCTCTGGCCATTTAAAAAAATTAATCTGTGGGAAACAGAAAAGCATTTTAGAATGCACCAAATGTTGAACCTTGTCCGCCAGGAACATAATCTGATGCTACAGTGGGTGTCGGCTCATTAAAACTGACACTGTTAAATATTGGAAATAGGTTGACTTGGTAGGACCAAAATTTGGCATGCACAGAATGTTCTTGGCTGAGAAAAGTAAAACCCTGCTGTTGTAGTCCATCCACCTCAAGTTTAGACTTGCTGTTCTTCAATGCTTTTCTGTTCATCACATTTTGCAGTAGCTTCCTTTTTGCTGCAACCAGCCTGGTCATTCTCCTCTGACCTTTCTGAATGCTATGCTTCCGTGTGCTGAACTGCCACTCACTGGATTTTGTTTTGTTTTTCCACACAATTCTGTTTAAAGACCAAAAATTTCAACCTGACAAGCATCAAACACATCAAACAGTCCTACAGATCTGAATTTATCTTCATCTCTGATGTTTGTTGTGAGAATAACTGAAGTTCTTGATCCGTTTCTGTAGTATTTTATATGCTGTGCTGCTGATTGGGTCAGGAGTACAGATGTTCCTAATAAAGTGGCCGCTGAGTGCAATCATTTATTGTAATGTATAGGTATTATTGTGCACTTACACTGAGTTTATTTTTTAAGATTGTGGTTGTTTGATAGGTCTGATAGGTTACAGTCTGATAGAGGAAATAACCTGGACTGGAAATGGAGCTGAAATGAGAAAATCAATAAAGAGCTGACATTTAGAATCCAATCTCATCTTCTTAATCAGAACTCGTCTCTTTTTCTGGATTCATTTCAGCACCGTGTGATCAAATAGCAGCTCGTCGTGCTGGAAAATGCTAAACTGTTTAAAATGATCAATTCATCTTATCATAAAGGAGTAAAGGGGCGGCACGGTGGCGCAGTGGGTAGCGCTGTCGCCTTACAGCAAGAAGGGCCTGGGTTCAACTCCCTGGCTAGGCAGTCAGGGTCCTTTCCAGTCCAAGACATACAGTCAGGACAACTGGAGCTACTAAAATTGCATTAAGTGTGTGTGTGTGAGAGAGACTGGCAGCCTGTCTGAAGTGTTTCCTGCCTTTTGGGCAATAAATCAGACCCACCGCAACCCTGACCAGGATAAAGCGGTGGTGAAACAGATGATGCATGGATGGATTGATAATGACTAAAACTGTCAGGCTGATGGTAGTTCCTCGTATTTCATGTATTAAATATGCAGCAGATCTGAACCCCATAAAGACCTGAGGGACTTTGATCAGGACCAGATAGTTATGGTCAGACGACTGGGTTGAAGTATCTCCAAAAAAGTGGTGCCTGATGTTTTTTTGACTGCTCGTGGTTAATGTCCACATACATTTGATATTTGTTTATAAATTTCTAATGTATAGGGTGTCTTAACCTCGTCTGCAGGCAGTCTGTGAGGGTTTTGGCATGCTATTTGTGTTGCAGAAGGTAGATTGGCTGCTTTTAATTATTCCTAGATGTCATTAAATAAGTGAACCAGTAACAGTCTGATGAACTATGATGGGTTGGCGCTTTGTCCAGGGTTTCATCAGGCACATGGACTAAATCCTGCTGGAAAGCTGGTCATGAGCCTGGTTTGTTTAATGTCCAGCCAACTTACTCACCCAAACAAGCTGAACCCAGCAGGGTAGGAAAACTAAGTGTCCCACAGAAGAACAAAACAAAGAACCGTTTAAGGTGTCAGCTGGAACCTTTTTAAGGGTTTAGGTTTAAAAAATGGTTCTTTACATCGTAACTGGCTTTCTAAGGTGCTACTAAGAACCTTACAGAGTTGCAGGAGGTACAGGTACTGTTCTCTCTCCCTCTCTCTTTCTCTCGCCAGCTCTCTCAGATCCTACCCCGTGTTCCTCTCTCATCAATCTTGCTCTTCATTACACCAATCTGCATTCACAAGCGATCGGTCACCAGGGCCTCCAGCATCACCGGTGACGGGCACATACGGGACCCCGTCCTCTATTTAATGGCACAAGCATCGGATAGCATTACTGTCAAACTCCAACAAAAAAGAATTCAATTAGTCTGGAGGGGAGCCCTCCTCCTCTCTCCCCCTCCACCCCATCCGCCTCATTTTTGTCAGAAAATGCAAGTTTCTGATGGCAAAGCAGAAACCAGGGGCACGTGGTACAGACTGGAGCTTTATGAGAAATTAATCTGAGCCACACAAGGGAAAGTTGAACATGTTGAGTGTGCATTTACTGTTTCGCCCTAATTCTATTAAAACAGAATAAAAAAACCTTTTCTAACTGATCTCCATCCATCAAACGCTGCATGCCAGGGACCGTCCTGTCACTCAGAGAACAAGGAAGGTTCCAACTTTCACTCGGGTCTCTGGGGGAACCCCTAAATTATCTATGTAGAACCTTAGAAGGATTTGTTTCAGAAAATGAAGCATCTTCAGCCATTAAGACGTCAACAGAAACTTTTCAGTACTTTATCCATTACTTGAGAATCTGTTCTGGTTCCTTACTAAAATATTTGATTGGTGTTTAGGGTAAAAAAAAAAACTCTCACCTATATTATATTAGCAGAACAGTTTTAGTCCCAGTTGCAGTGGATTAAAGCTTGTGGGGGGCAGTGAGGGGAGTGTTTTTTCTGAGCTGCCAATCAAACAGTTAGTAAAATTCCTTCTGTCCCGCCCTCTTATTTACCTAAATAATGTGAATAATCCCCTCAGTAAGTGATCACTAATCACTAATGAATTTTAATCGCTGCACACTTCAAACACCCCCTCATGCACCCCCTGTACCCCCCTTCCCTATACTTCAAACCCCTGGATTAGTGAGAGAGGGAAGATGGTTGAACTTTGAGGGGATTAAGTGGAGGGCCGCTGCTCTTTTAACTGAAACAGTTTTCACTTTTAACTCTGCAAACTCACCCCCTCACCCCCTCACCTCATCACCCCTCGCAACATCACTCCCTTTCCCCAAAGTTTCTCATCCCATCACTCCACTCCCATACCCGATCACTCCTTCAGCCCAAATTCCTGGACTCCATCACTTTGCACTCCAGCTTCTCACCACAACATCTCATGACTCTACTTTATGAGTTGTTTGAATCACAAACCCCCATTGTCATAAAAATTGGGACATTTAGTAAAAAACTGTAAAAAGTAAAATCTTGATTTGATGTTTTTACTGATTAATGTCATTGTAGGAAATTTAGAATGTAATATTTGCAATACATACTCAAAATAATTAGGACAGAGTCATGTTTAGGACTGTGTTACATCATTTTTTCTAGTAATTTCAGCTGCTCAACAGCCTGTGCCAGTCGCTATTGTCTGATTCTCCTCTTCCAGATGCACTATGAATTTTCAGTTGGAGACAGATCTGGACTGCAGGCATGCCAGTCAAGCACACAAACTGCAACAAACTGTTTCTCCAAAGCCAGGCTGTTGTAGCACATGTAGAATGAGGCGTGGCATTGCTAAATGTCATCTTGATGGCAGCATATATCTCCAATCTCATGCAATGCCATCTGAGGGCTTGAAGGTCACTCACTCAACAGTGGTTTCTGTCCCTGACCTACACAGACTGAGATTTCACCATGCTGTGACCATTTTTTCACCATGCTGTGTATATCTGCAATCTTGTTGAGAAATGTTCTGTGTTTTGAAGTGATTGACACAGACTTCACACAGACTTCCATACACAATCATGATTTCCTCACCTGTTACTAATTCACCTGCTTATTGTGGAACGTTTCTAAACAGTGTACTGTCGATATTCTATCAACTTTTTACTCTTATTTCGCCTCTGTTCCGACTTTTTTTTGAGTGTGTAGCAAATTCTAATTGTGCTTATCTTTACAAAATACTCTGTGTAGGAATCTGTGTTTTTGGCGACTGAGTATAGAATTTGTGATAAGTAAGAGAATAAAGTTGCTTTTCTAATATTAGCATCAATCTAAATTTGTGAATTCGCTGTTTTAAAAATTGTGCAGAAACTGAAAATATGAAAGTGAACCATGAGCAGCTCGGGTTCATGTTCTTTTCAGCCCGGATTTTAAAGCGTTTGCATGCTGATAAATTGCACCAAATATTTAACTGAGCTGATTTTCTTGTTTTCCTTTGTTTTATTGAAGCTGAGCAGGTGAAATATTGATATTCTGATCTCTCCTGCTGCTGATTCCTGTAAATGAATCTTCAGAATGATTGCAGCTGCGCGGATCTGCTGCAGGTATGGAAGTGAAATCATGAAGCTCTCTTGTTGTGGATCTTCTTGTACTTGCTGTGAACTTTTTGCATGCTGATAAATTGCACCGTTGCTTTGCGCAGATTGTTTCATTTCGTTGTTGTTCTGCGCTTCAACCTGCAAACCAGGATTTTACATTTAATCCAATATCATAAAAGCTCCGCGCGCTCCATTTATAACCCAAATCAGGTTTTAGTTTTTGGACCGAAATGGCCATTACGCACTAAAAATAAAGTACATTAAACATGGGCTGTACGAAATGAAATGAAATGAGAAGCCGGTCCCGGGAGAGAGGGGTGCACAGGGAGGGGTGCGTGGGGTTGGGGGGGAGATATGAGTTTGGGTTCATTTCCTGTAGAAGCTGGAACGCTCTCGCCGAGGTAAATATTAAAATAAAGAAATAAAAGCAGAAGGAAACGCTGGATGGAGGATGGAGAGCAGGAGGAGCAGCTCGGTAATCAGATCAGTGATGCTGAAGGTCTGTGCGCTCAGTCCAACTGGAGCTGTGCAAACTTAATCAAATTAAACCCCCTCTCCCCATTACACCCCCCTTTTACCAAACTAAACTAATTAGGGTGCAATCTGGCACGCGAGCTGTCCCGGTTGGAGAATCAGACCTGCACGAATCTTTCTCTTTTTATTCTCTCAGAAAGCAGCACAGACGCGGGGACGGGTGCTCATGGTTGGGGTTGTTATGGGTGTTTTTAAAGGAGGAGGGGAGGGTCAGAAGGGGGTCTTTATTGTACTAAAGTTTTTTAAGAAGAGCACAATGGTGCAGTGATCAGCACTCTGTCACTAAACGTGTTCAGGAGCGCACAGACTCCTGGTCACCACCCGCTCCATGTCAGCAAATGACAGAAGATCTTTATTTCAGGGTGACACGGTTACGCAGCAGCCTGAAGCCCTGGGTTTGATTCTAGTCCCTGGTCACTATCTGTAAGATAATTAGCTAGTCCAGTTTCATCTTACCTCCTAAAACACGCAGTTTGATTGGGTGTGCGATGCTCCCTGCCTTGCGTCCAGAGTTTCCACAGAGGCTCTGTATCCACCGCACCTCTGATCAGGATGAAGAAGTCACTGAAAACGAATGACTGAACTTTAAAGTTGATCTATCTTCAATTTCGGCTTTTACCTGATCAGGGTTGTGTTGGACTTTAAGCCTATGCCAAGGTCACTGGAGTTGACACAATGTGCTGCCAATCCACCGCACGCATTCATTCACTCACTCACTCACACCTGGAGTGAATGTAACCTAGCCAGTCCACCTACTGGCATGTTTTGAGAGGACATAAAATGAATATCCCCTGGATCAAACCCTGGCCTTGTGTGAGGGGCCAACATTCCCAGCTCTTCCAGCAGGACAGACATTTATTTATTTCCAGTGATTCCCAGTGCTTGTTTTGGTCAGGGTGGCAGTGGGTCCAGAGCCTATTCCAAAACCAATAGACACCCTGAACAGGGGAACAATTAATTGCAAGGCATCACACATCCACCCATTTACTCACTTACACCCAGTTCCAATTTAGAGTCACCAATCCATGAATTGACATGAATGATGGGAGTGTAGTACCGTCCTCCCCGCTCACCAGTCTAGCACTACAGGCATGTTTGGTTTTGATGTCTGTATTTCCTTCCCTGGTATTTTATCCACCTGATTAATCTTGGTGTAAGACACATGTGATGCAGCAGTGGTAACTCAGTGGTCACTGTAATGGTGATCAGAAGGTTGTTTCCCTGTTGCTCGCCTTTGATCTGTATTTACTGTTTATGGATTTGGCTGCGATTACAGATGAAGAAACCACTGACATTATGGACATATATGTAAAGTCTGCACTCAAACTTACAAACCTACAGATGACGGGGAGTAAACTTTACTCCTGCACCACTTCAGAGCCTCAGCCACACATTTCTAGTTTTATTTTAGTGTCTCATTAAAAACAACAACAAATAAATAATCAAACATTTTAGTCCAAAACAACAATATACTGGTGGGTCTGTTTAAGTGTGTGTGTGTGTGTGTGTGTGGTCAGTAGGTAGGCTGGATGCTCCTCAGTGGTGTTTAGATGTTAATTGGTTCTCAGTTGGAAGGGAAGGAGGTTCTACATGTGTAAAGACTGAAGCTGTGAGTGAGGAATGTTCCTCCCCGTCCCTCTGCTGTCCATCACAACACATCAGCACCAACTCCTCATGTAACCTGTCACTCACACTCACACACACACACACACACACACACACACACACACACACACACACACACACACACACACACACACACACAGACTGGACACATGTTCGACATTCCTGAATACATTTTTGCTTCTTGTTTAGCAGCAGGTTCCATGAGGGCGACACATTCTGAACAATTTCACGCTGAAATTAAATTACATCAAATACCAAACAAAAACACACACACTAAACACACACACACACACACACACACACAAAACACACAGACACACTAAACACAAGATTATTTAATTTACCTACTTTAAATAAAATAAGAATATGAGTGAGCAGCTGAACAGATTTTCTTTATTTATGTTTTATTAGGATGAAATATGAACAGTCTATATAATATATGTATAAAATGTAATAATCTCTGGACACGTCCTTATTATTACTGAACCCAAACATGTTTAGCTGTTAATCGTTCCAAATATAATTTCATTTAATCAATCCAGAATATTTTCTTACACTAATATTTAAAATAATATTTGCAAAAGTTTATAATAAACAACAATACAGATGGATACACTGTCATTTCTATATAAAATCTTATATTCATCATATTTAATAAAACAAGATTAAATCTGATTCTAACATTTACTAAAATCCAATAAAACTAATTATTTACTATAAAAAAGGAATTATTTTATTTATTAAATACTTACATGTACTTATTAGCATTGATAAATCTCAAATGCTTGTACACCTCTAATCATGAGATTTAATCCTAATTAAACAATAATTATTTATTACTGTATAATAAAAACATTTCAACAAACTGGGCTTTAAAGAAGCAATAATAAAAAAACAACAGCAATCTTCTACCTTTAATATTTATGATATATAATCTATAATCTAGCATGATTAGATTAACTAAATAATGTAATATATATATATATATAATGTAAGTATACAGAATGTATATATGTACTGTACATAATTCTATTATACATAATATACAATATATATTATATACATACACAATATATAATATTTAATGTATAATATTTTAGATATATAATGTACAGTGTTGCTGTGTGTTTATAGCATATGAGATGAGGGCAGATGAAGATGATTAAATACCAAAACTAAAGCACCTGATTATTAGATGTAGAATATTTTAATACACAAAGATTATTAAACACAGCAAAAACTCAAAAAAATTTCACACGGCTCACTAATTAATAACTAACGAAAAACGTTGGTCTTTATTATTAGGATTTTTTTATTATCATTTTCACTAACATGAACTAAAGTGGAAACCTGAGGAGTAATGTACTTATTATTCACTGTCTTTATTAACGTGTTGCTGTGAGGCGCGGCGCAGAATATGTTCAGTAATGAAGTTTAGTGTCACAGATTCTAACTGATAGTGATGAGAGTCAGGTACCAACAACAACATTTTAGCTACATTTCTCATCTACAATAATGAATTATAAATAATAATAATAATAATAATAATAATACTGTTTGGTAGCCCACTCAGCTCAGATTTTACCATGTTTACATGTTGTTGGGACAGAGCGTGTGATTAGTGAGCGTACAGCACCTCCTCAGGGTTGAGCGGCGGCCGGATTTCCAGTTTTCGTGCTTTGCTGTCTTTTTCCACCAGTTCCAGACGTAGGGACGGACCCGCTCCTCCTTCCTTCTCCTGCTCCAGATCTCCGTCCACACTGAGGCGCAGGGTGCAGCCCTTCGGTAGGAGATCCTGCTCATACGCTGCTGCTAACTGGTTCACTACCCGACGTTCCACCTGCAAACCAGTAACACCAGAGCAGAACATTTACTCACTGTAAAAAACGTCTGTTCTTTTAACAGAACATTTGAATAACGTTCATAATGTACTTAAATACAGATTAAAAACATAAATACTAATGATAATTTATACATCAATTTTACTAATGTAAAACAATCAGAATGCAATTTATACCTCAAAAAACCCCTGCATTCTCATTGTTGCAGTAAGGGGGCGCTGTAGTGGCTTTATGTCTGTTTCTATACTCAACAATTAAGTGTGTTTATCTCCAGTTCGTCACAGCAAAACAGTTTATTAATAAAAATAATACTAACAATATAAAAATTTAAATTAGGAGCTGCAGCAGTTCTACATGGTTCAACTTCAACATTCAAGAATATTTTAGCATTTTACACAGTATGGCCAAAAGTATGTAGACGCCCGTCCTCAATACTGAGTTCAGGTGTTTTAGCCTCATAAATTGGATTATTTTAATAAATAAAATGTAAGCAGTTCTGATAGTCAGTATCTGAATTTGTCTGATATCAGTCCAGAGTCTCAGAGTCTGATGCAGTTCCACAAAGTCTGATATAGTTCCACAAAGTGCTCCCCCCTCCTCCCCACAAACCCTCTCTGGTCCATGAGCTGATAATCCTCTACAGACGTTGGAATTGAATAAGAGGAGCGTGATTGGGTTTGGAAGCTCCTTCCTGCTCATATTTCTCTCTTCCTGACACCCCGTCGAGTCCTTAGCGGTGATTGTGCGTGCTATTGATCACTCTATTGTGTATCGATGGTGCTATTGATCGATGGTTGTACCTCGTGTTTGATGGAGCGCGCTCCGTAGTGGAGGTTATAGCCGCGAGCCAGGAGCTCCAGCACCGGCCGCTCCCACAGCAGGGTGATGTTGTGCCTCTGCTTCGCCTGGAGGGTGAGAAGACAAAAATCAGAGACGCTATGTTAACAACGAGGGCAGGAAGAACCAAAACCTTAATCCAATCAAACTAATCAATTAATCAATCCAATCACAGGGCTGAACTACACACAAGAGCTCTGGTCATGCTGGGATTTAGCAAAATATTACAATAACAATAATAGTTCACACTAAAAGTGGTTGATCAGTCATCACATGGTCAAAAGTATGCGGACACCTGATCATGAGTTTGTTAGACACCTCCGCCTGTGGGAATTTCTGTCCAAAGAGCATTATTGAGGCCGGGCACTTGCAAGTGGCTTTCTAATACATCCTAAAGGTGTCCAGTGGGGTTGAGGTCAGAGCTCTGTGCAGGCCACTGAAGTTCCTCCACACCAATCCCATCAAACCATGTCTTTATAGAACTCGCTCCCATGCACAGGTACAGTCGGTACAGTCGAAACATCTGAACTTATTAATTAAGAGGGGAGTCCACATACTTTTGGATATGAAGTAAGTGTGTGTGTGTGTGTGTGTGGAGGGGGTGGCTGTACCTTTTTTGCCCAGTAGTTGAGCTCCTTACTGACCAGCTGGATGCGCTCAGAGTGGCAGAAAGGGAGGAAGTAAACGATCTCGTTAATCCGTCCCAAAAACTCGTCCCTCCTGAACTGAGCCTGTCACACACAAACAGACCAATCACAGTCCATCAGCACAGCAACTCAACCAATCACATTTCACTTTCACCTACAACCACTCAATCTTATACTGGGCCACTGAGGAACACTCCAGTGTTGTTTTGGATGTATGCTTTGGGTCAGTGACAGTATAATACTCAACTGGATGAGTAAATAATTCCATGAATGTTACAGCAGCAGGGACTGTCAGTCTGATCAGAACTGATTAAAAATAAATAAAGGTACGAAGAGATTCCTGACTTTGTTTCAGTAGTGTACCTTCAGGATGGGTCTGATCACGTCCTCTTTGAACTGTTTGGAGATGGTGATCTGATCGCTCTGCTGAACCGCGTCTGTAATGAACCACAATCACAGATTATTAATCATGACTTAGAAACATGAACACGTACGTCCTCAACCAAGGTTTCGTTTGCGGACCGATCAACCCAAGCATGGCATCTCACCCAGGTTCTCTGCCAGGCGTCTGCGACTCTGCTCTCGGGCTGCCTGTCTCAGCTGCAGTGCATGATGGGCGATTTCTTCACTAGCCACGTTGGACGTCATGATGAAGATGGCGTCCTTACATTCGATGGTTTTTCCTTTACCGTCCGTCAGGCGACCCTGCGACGACAAATCAAGCGAATCACTGAATCATATCAACTGAATCACCTAGGAGTCGATTCTTCCAGTGCCCAAACGACTCCTTATTAAGCAGCAACACAACTTTAATGACCACCTGCTAAAATTCTATTATATTTAGATATTTATAGAACTACTTCAATATTTAATGATTACATAATATTATATAGATAAATGAATATTTATTTATACACTGTTGAACCAAAACATTATGACCACAGCCTCAGCCAGCTGTCAAACCAGCTCTGACCCACCAAGACATAAACCCAACAAAAACAGACACTCTACACACTGTGACATGTCATGTGCTCTATGCTTTTGCTCGCTCGCTCTCTCCCACTCTCTCTACACAGAGTGATTCATTTAGAGCAGCCAATCCACCTTCTACATGTTTGGAAATCTGACTAAAATAAACAGCACATATTATAAATGGTGAGTAGAAGGACGCCTAAATGACCTCCTGTTGGTTGAACAATCCATCATGTTGTTATGTTTGATTTACTCCATTTGACTGTGACCGAGGAACCATGTGACCCTCCAGCATGATGTTTTTATTATTGATTTTATATTTCAGCATACAGAGGAAAAATCTGACAACACCAGTGCGGCCAAAATACAAAACCATCACCGGGAGAAATCACACCATTATAGCTCACAAGTTCTGACCTCATCAAACAGCTGGAGCATGATGGTGAGAACATCAGGATGCGCTTTATCCACCTCGTCAAACAGTACCACAGCGTGCGGACACTGTTTCAGTAGTTTGGTGAGCTGACCTCCTTCTTCATGACCCACGTAACCTGGTGGAGAACCGATAAACTTCGCAACCTGAGGAAGAGAGAGTTATTACACTTTAGATTTGAATCTGCAGCCTTACACTGGGTCTGATTACAAACTCCAGTTACAAACTGGAAATGTTGGGACAGTTTTTAATCTTTCATTTGTTAATTATCTTGACTTTATAATTGGGTTTTAAAAAGGATCATTGCTTTGGTTCACCACCTTGAATTTTCTAATGCAAGACTGCTAATAATTCACATCTTTCACCATCTACCGTACCTAATATGATGAGAGGTGAAGGTGTGTAAATGTTACCTCATGTTTCTCCTGGAATTCAGACATGTCCATTCTAATGAAACCCTGTTAATATAAACAGGAGGATTAATAATCCATATCAGTAAATAATATACATCAGGAGTTTATGACTGATGTTGCAGGAGGTTAGTTCAGACCTTCTTGACGTCTTTTTGCATGTAACGAGCTACCTGCTTCGCCAGCTCAGTTTTACCTAAAAAATAAATAAATAAATAAAGAATATCACTTTCACTTTATCCTCATCACATTACTGTAAAAAAAACACTTAACACTTTCACCGTTAGGTGCGGTATTTAAGCTTATTTAATTTAACAGATCAAGGTTCCATAAAGCAGCACAGAGTGGAAAGGTGATCTGGTACAACTGCTGAGTAAATACTGGGTAAATACTAGAAGAATGTTACAATAAGATAATCAAAGCCAATAACACTGTACCTACTGTAAAGCATGCTGGTGGTAGTATGATGTTCTGGACCTGTTTCGTTGACAGTGGATTTTGTGTATTTGAGGACGTAGATAAAGAATAAAAATTTAAATTTTAAGCAGCAACGTTTGATAAACTCTACACTATAGGTCAAAATTATATAGACATACTTCCTGGAATTTGGATTTGGTGAAGGCCCTTTCAGTTTTAAAACAAACGTGCCTCTGTGAACAAACTGAGGTACATAAAAGACTGTCAAATTTGGTTTGGAAACCTTCAGTGGCCTGCACAGAGCTGACCTCAACCCTACTGAAGACCTTTGGTAGGTTGGTTGTGTGCCAGAAAAGCCAACTCCACCTTAATGCCCATATTTGTGGAACTGAACGTCCAGCTGACTCGTTTGTTGACACTGTAGACGTGTTATGGGAGTGGTATTTTTGAGGTTTTGTATCCGAGTGTGTTTGTGCGGTGGTTTTTATCACTTCACTTCATCATGTCTCTTCCTCTCCTCTGTTTCAGAGTCTCATCAATTCTTTCAGCCTCGCTCTGACTATAATATTCCTCTTATGAATTTTAATATACATATATGGTAAGCGGGGCGCAGGATGTTGAATATTGATGCCGGTGGTCCGAGGAGCTGCAGGCGATGTGATATGAAAGATCCGCCAATCTGCATCAATCTCCTCCAGTCACGCCAACAAACAAACTACTGCAACTGTGAGTGAGTGAGTGTGTGTGAGTGTGTGAGTGTGAGTGAGTGCATGAGTGAGTGCGTGTGTGAGTGTGTGTATGAGTGAGTGAGTGTGTGGGTGAGTGTATGAGTGAGTGAGTGTGTGTGAGTGAGTGTGTGGGTGAGTGTATGAGTGAGTGAGTGTGTGGGTGAGTGTGTTAGTGAGTGTATGAGTGAGTGAGTGTGTGGGTGAGTGTTAGTGAGTGTATGAGTGAGTGAGTGTGTGGGTGAGTGTGTTAGTGAGTGTATGAGTGAGTGAGTGTGTGGGTGAGTGTGTGCGAGTAAATGAGTGAGCAAATAAATAAGTGAATGACAAAGTGAGTACATGAGTGGCTGAGTATGAATGAGTAAGTAAGAGTGAATGAGTGAGTAAATAAATAAGTGAATGACAAAGTGAGTACATGAGTGGCTGAGTATGAATGAGTAAGTAAGAGTGAATGAGTGAGTAAATAATTAAGTGAATGAGTGAGTAAATGAGTGAATGAGTAAGCAAATAAATAAGTGAATGACAAAGTGAGTACACGAGTGGGTGAGTATGAACGAGTAAATAAGAGTGAATGAGTGAGTAATAAAATGCGTACATAAATGGGTGAGTGTGGGAGAGTGAGTTAATGAGTGAGTAAATAAATGAGTGAGAAAGTGAGTACATGAGTGGGTGCGTGAATGTGGGTGAGACAGTGAATGAATAAGTGAGTGTGTAAGAGAGTGTGTGAGTGAGACAGTGAATGAGTGAGTGTGAGTGAGACAGTGAATGAATGAGTGAGTGTGAGAAAGAAAGAGAGCATGCATAAGCAAGTGTGAGTCAATGAGTGTGTGTGAATGAATGAATGAGAAAGTGAGTGAATGAACAAGTATGTGAGTGAATGAGTGAGAGTGTGAGTGTGTGTGAATGAATGAGTGAATGAGTGAGTGTTTACAGAAAGCGTGAACGTGTGAACATGAACTCAGGAATGATTTCACCTCGATGAATGAAAGAGTGAATTTACCGATTCCAGAAGAGCCGAGGAAGAGGAAGACCAGGGGATGTTCTTCATCGTACCAGCCGTTCTCCTTCCTCCTGATGGCTGTACAGAATAACAGAGAGAGAGAGATGAATTGGGATCACGACTATACAATGCTGCTTGAATACCTGATTGTTAAAGCAATTTTTATTCTACATTACGTGTCGTGTCTCTCCTCAGTTTATCTGTGTAATATCGTATTTTGCTTAATTATCTGACATCATTCTTTCATTTGAGTTTTTAAATCATTGTGATCAGGGTTGTAGTGGGTCCAGGACCAGCTGAAAACACCCTGAACGGAACAAAGTTTGACAAATACGTCACAAGAAAGCAATCAGGTGAAAGGGCTGAATACTTTTTTACATCGCTGCACAATACACACACACACTAGAGGACCAAAAGTATTTGGACACGTGATCATGAGCTTGTTGGACACCCTGGTTCAAAAACATATGCTGTTATTTGAAATGCTAGTCTTTCGATCTTCTGAGATGGCTATTCATAGGACTTTGGAGTATGTCTGTGGGAATTTGAGCCCATTCAGACTAAAGGTGACAGCATTTGTAAGGAGCTTGGTTAAGAAAGTCTCGGTCGATGTTCCAGTTCATTCCAGAGCTGGGGCCGTGGGGCTGAGGTCAGGGCTCTGTGCAGGACACTGGAGTTTCTTTAAACCGAGCTTTCCTTCACGTCTGGGACAGGAAAGGGCCTTCCCTAAACTTGCTGCCAATTGGAAGCATATTATTTCTGTTTATATAATTCATTTATTACATCGGTTAGCAATTACTGTGGCTGAAACGCACAAATTCAATAATTAGAAGATGTGTCCTAATACTTTTGCCCATTTAGTGTGTGTGTGTGTGTGTGTGTGTGTGTGTGTGTCTGGGGGGGGGGGGAATTAGCCGAATGTCCTCAGGATGTTAAATTGTCATGTGTAGCTGTTATTATTGGGACAGTTGGTTTCCACACAGGGTTGGAAACACGAACCACCCCCCAACACACACACACACACACACACAGATGACTGGTAGCCCTCTGGTTCTCCTCACTCTCCACCCTCCCTCCCTCCCTCCCTCTAGTCCACCATTAGCTCCACGCTAATTCCATTAGCCTGCGCCCTGCTGCAGCCGGCTAATCATGTTAGCATGGATCCAGCAGAGGTGCCTCAGGAACAAGGGCTACGATAACGCACCGTCACCACAGCAACCGGCACCAAGTACCGAAAGAAATTTATCATTGCGAGTGAGCAGATTGTGGTGATTTGGGGGTAACGGAGGTCATGGTACTTGGAGGGGGGAGGGGGGGGGGGGGGGGTACAGTGCGTAGTTTTCTGAGAACAGTTTTGCCCTGATAAACAAAAATAAGCTGGAAAAGTGAGAACGGTTCAGTAAATAAACACGACTGATCATCAATTCTACCTGACAATGTTCTACACATGGTTATACCATCACTGACACTTCAAAATCCAACATAGAAGGACGCAAAAGTTTGGGAACCCCTCACTAAATGACATTTTAAGTAGATTTTTGTCTGACTGTATCCTTTACCTGCCAGTGTGATGTTTCCAGTGTCTCTGGCCTCCACACAACCCCAAAGCTCAACAGTTCTTACTGTTATTTAAGGCTTTTATTTTGCCTAGCTTCATTTCCTCAGTCAGATTCTTAGATTTATTTATTTATTTATTAGGATTTTAACATCATGTTTTACACTTTGGTTTCATTCATGACAGAAACGGTAGTTACTCGTTACACAGGATCCGTTCAATCATCAGTTCACAAGTTTAAGAACCCAGAACCTTTTTGCCGCGAGGCGACAGTGCTACCCACCGAGCCACAGTGCCGCCCCAGATTCTTAGATGAGCCCACAGTTGTTTTAGAAATAAAAATACAACACACAAGTCCTGATGGAACAATTTAAGCTGAACAAGTTCACTTAAGTTCTGAGACTTTACAACTGAAGACACGTCTGAATTTTGTGCAAATGTCACAATTAGTCTTATAAATAATCATTTATTTAGTTCACTGTAGAGTTGAGTTGTAGTTTTTCCAGCATGAGGAACCAAAAGTTAGAACGCTGTGATTTATATTTGTTGTTAAGGACTATTTTTGCATGTGTTTTCAAAAGCAAGCGTCTGTGCCTGTAGGGTTTGTATGGCTGGGCACTGAGCTTTGATAAAAAAGCCTCGGTTGATGTTCCAGTTCATCCCAGAGCTGTTTAGTGTGGCTGAGGTCAGGGCTCTAGAGTTACTGTAAATCAAGGTTTTCTTCATGTCTTTATAGAGCTGAAATTTCATGTGTCATTCCGGAAAAGGAAAAGGCCTTCCCTAAACCTCCAGCACAATTGGAAGCCTCAGTTGATGTTCTGGTTCATTCCAGAGCTGTTGATTGGGGCTGAGGTCAGGGCTCTGTGCAGGACGCTGGAGTTTCTTTAAACCGAGCGTTTCTTTATGTCTGTATAAGCTTGTTGCTGGACAATAAAGTTACTGCCAACTGTAAGGATATTGCATATAATTTCCTTTTATTTAATTCATTTATTACACCGTTTAGCAATTACTGTGACTGAAACACACAAATTCACAATTTCATTAACTTTTATATAATTTATTAATTATTGAAGTTAGAATGCTGTGGTTTAGATTTATTGTTAAAGGATTTTTTACATTTGTTTTCAAAAGCAAGCATCTGTGATTAGCAGCAGTGCTAACAAAGCTGGCTAAATAAAAACAATTACAAAGTTAAAAGTCTACAAAGATCTGTAGGAAACCTTCCTGTCTTTCTCTTTCTTTTTCTGTGACTGAATGATATGAAATTCAATTTGAGCTAATTGTGGATTTTCTGAAAATCTACAGACACCAACTTAGAAGATGAACGTGGTGGAGCAGAGGCTTTATGACACGTCCTAACTCCTCATTACAGCTATAAATAAAGAGCTGCTAGAACACACGTGACACTGTCCACAGTCAAACAAGCTTTACAATATCATGGGTTTAGAAGCTGCGGTACAAAAATGAAGGAGCTTCTTTCCTTCTTTCTTCCAGTCTGTATATTTCTGATCCAGCAGATCTAAAGAAAACCCACGATATATTTGTTAAGTTTCTTTTTGGAAAAATTATTGTGTTTTTTAATCATTCAGTCAAAGAAAAAGTACAACTGCCGAAATCACTGAAAGATCAGGACTGGCATGAGCTGAGTGGGGTTCCGTACAGGTGTATGTAAACTTTTGAGCTGTATCTCAGTGTGAAGTGTGTCGCGAGCTGTCATTCGTCATAAAGATAAATGTTGAATAGCCGAGGGCCGTGTCTTCTCCCCTCTCCCCTGACGATGTACCACCACCATATTTCACCACCACTGTGTGTGTGTGTGTGTGTGTGAGAGAGAGTGTGTTTCCCTCGGTCCTCCATAGCTCGATATATCAGCTGGTCGGACTGTGACTGAGTCGTTCTGTCTGCACTTTATTACACGCAGTTCTGAGGACTAAACGATGTGATATACTTCATCAGAGACCAGTGTCAGAAATTCTGAGGCTTTCATGCTTCAACACATTCTAACATTTAATATCAATAAAAACTAAGTGTGTGTGTGTGTGTGTGTGTGTGTGTTTAGGAGGACAGAGCTAATAATGACATTAAGGTGGATAATCACCTTCAATAAGTGTTAGCCCCTGTTAGCTAATGCAAGATCAATCTACAGCTTCCTTTTCATGTGTGTAAGTGTGTGTGTGCATGTGTGTGCGAGAGTGTGGGAGTGCGTGTAAGTGTGTGTGAGTAAGTGTATGTGAGAGTGTAAGTGTGTGTGTGTGTGTGAGAGTTTTGAACTGAGTGTGTGTGTATGTGTAAGAGTGTGTGTGTGTGTGTGTGTGTTTGTTTATTAGGATTTTAACGTCATGTTTTACACTTTTGGTTACATTCATGACAGGAACGGTAGTTAATCAGTACACACAAGGTTATATCGAACACAGTCATGGACAATTTAGTGTCTCCAATTCACCTCACTTGCACGTCTTTGGACTGTGGGAGGAAACCGGAGCACCCGGAGTAAACCTACGCAGACACGGGGAGAACATGCAAACTCCACACAGAAAGGACCCGGACCGCCCCACCTGGGGATCGAACCCAGGACCTTCTTGCGTGTGTGTATGTGTGTGTAAGAGAGATTGTGTACAGGTGTGTGTAAATGTGTATATGTGTGTAAGTGTGGGAGTGTGTTAGTGTGTGGGAGTAAGTGTATGTTTGTGTGTATGTGTAAGAAATTCACTGGGGTGTGTGTGTGTGTAAGTGTGTGTCAGAGAGTGTTGAATTGAGTGTGTATGTGTAAGAGAGTAGGTGTGGTGTGTGTAAATGTGTTTGAGAGTTGAGTGTGTGAGAGTCTGTGTGTGTGTGAGAGAGTGTGTAAGTGTGTATGAGAGAGAGAGAGTGTGTGTGAGTATGTGTATGAGAGTGTTTGAGTGTGTGTTAGAGTGTGTGTGTGTGTGTGTGTGTGTGTAAGAGAGAGAGTGTGTGTGAGTAGTGTGTGTGTGTTTGACAGAACGTGTGTGTGTGTGTGAGTGTGTGTGTAAGTGTATGTGAGTGTAGGTGAAAGTGCAAGCATGTGTGTGACTGAGTGTGTGTGTGAGAGTGAGTGTGTGAGTGTGTGTGTGTGTGTGATATATTGACTATATTAGTAGGAGGATCAATATTGTGCTGCTTTATCTGGTGCTTCACTGCAACTCAAATTGCTTTCAGGACAATTTACCACCACAATAGACGTTCATTTATCAACTCAGCCACACACACACACACACACACACACACACACACGCACACACACACACACACACACACACACACACACACACACAGATTGCACCCCTGTGCACGAAGCCAGTTCTATAAAAACATGGTTTGATGAGTTTGGAGAAACTGCACAGAGCTCTGACCACCTCGACCCTAACTAAACACCTTTAGGATGAATTGGAACACAGATTGTGAGTCAGACCTTTTCATAGAACATGAATTCCTGACCTCACACATGTACATCTGACTGAATTAGCACAGATTCCCACACACACACTCCAAAATCTTGTGGGAAGCCTGTTCAGAAGAGAGAGGCTGAAGACTTCAGCTCTGAAGTGCAGCTGCAGTGAGATGACACGAAGTCCCTCCTTCATTTGCAGCTGTAACAGTCCCCACTCTTCTGGAAAGGCTTTTCACAATATTCTGGAGTGGGTCTGTGGGAATTTAAGCCCACTGAGTCAAATGTACATTTGTGAGTTTAAAGCCTGGCCTGCAATCAGTGTTCCAATTCATCCCAAAGGTGCTCCGTTCAGGCCCCTGGAGATCATTAAGAACCAGGCCATGTACACTGGGGTACAGCCATGCTGGAACAGGACAAGGCCTTCCCCAAACTGTTGCTATGAAGTTAGTAACACATAACTGATTTTATACAGTTACACATCTGTTAACTGTACATGTTGCATGAATAAATACTTCAACCCAATAATGAGGATGGGTGTCCACATATTTCTTGACTATATGCAGACCATCATGTCCTACAGCGAGTGCAGGCGTGATGAAGGTGAGGATGATGAGGATGATGGCGGTGCTAATCGATCGATGAGGGCAGTAATATAGTGTGTTTACAGGAGGTGTGTGTGTGTTATTGTGCTGTAAGTCATCGCTGGCTCCGTCCAGGGAGCCGTACATGTCCGACACACACTCCGTTACAGAAAAATCAAAGAAAATAAATAAATGATTAGAGGATAAAAATGAGAGAGGAGAAGAACAGAGGGGGGGGGGGGGGGAGAGAAAGAGAGAGACAGAGAGAGTGAGAGAGAAAGTGAATGAGAGAGTGTGTTAGAAAGAGAGAGAGAGAAAAAGACAGAAAGAGAGAGAGAGAGAAAACTAATGAGAGAGCGAGAGCAAGCTGGGAGAGCAAGTGAAAGTGAAGCGAGAGAGAGAGAGAGAGAGAGAGAGAGAGAGAGAGAGAGAGAGAGAGAGAGAGGAATTAAATAATGGGAAAGAGCAGCTGCTAAAAACACAGTAACACACAAACACACACACATACTGTAATACACACACTGTAACACACACCAACTGTAACACAAACATTGTAACACAAACTGTAACAAACACTGTAGCACTTAAACTGTAACACACACACAAACACACCATGTGTAACACAAACCCTCAAACACACAGACTGTAAAACACAAACACAATGTAACACACACAGTGTAGCACATACAAACACATCGTAACACACACACACCAACTGTAACACACACACACTAACACAAAAAACATTGTAACACACACAAACACACCAACTGTATCGCACAAACACTGTAACACACACACAAACTATCACAAACGCACACGCCTTAACACACTGTAACACACAAGCGCAACAACTGTAACACACACTGTAACACATAAACACAACTGTAACACACACACTAACACACACAAACTGCAACACACAAACACAACAACTGTAACACACAAACACTGTAACACACACACAAACTATCACAAACACACACGCCTTAACACAAACACACTGTAACACACAAACACAACAACTGTAACACACTGTAACACACACAAACACAAACTGCAACACACACAAACACACCAACAAACACTGTAACACACACTAACACACACAAACACACACTGTAACACACACACAGATTGTAAGATACACGCGCACACACACACACTTACACTTGTGTGTTTCCGAACCCGGCACATTAATCTGTATTAACCAATTAGCTGCCTGGGCCAGTCTGGCTGGTCCCGTAGCCCCGCCCACCGTTGGGACAGTAGGATGGATTAATGACAAAAGGAAGAGTGATGAGAACCTGAGGATGTTTCAGTTCAGGGTTTAAATACTTCCTGTAATATTATTATTAATATTATTATTATTATTATATGTTTGGGTTTATCAGTTCCAGTTAACCTTCAACATTTCATCAGAACATCAGAAGCTTCTGCACCGTCTATCAAACCAGCAGATCAGAAACACACAGCAGTAACATGTGATGAGTTCCAGGATCCAGTCCTGCAGAGGAACTCATCCTCACCCCGTATCAGTGTGTTGGGTGGAGGTACCTGAGGCGACGGTGTTAATGGCTCCTTCCTGTCCGATGATGTGTTCCTTCAGCCGACGCTCCAGAGGAAACCTCCTCCTCTCCTCCGCCTCCCTCTTCTTCTGCTCCTCTAGAAACTGATCAAACGGAAAAACAAACCGACTATTAACAAACATGAAGAGCGTCCGATAAAATCATGAACCACGGACAAAAACACGAGTCCTGTTCATTACACAGTACAGACAGGAGACAAACACGAGACGGATCTGAGACAGTACAGCCATGAGACAGATACGATACACAGTACAGACAAGAGACAAACATGAGTCCTGTTCACAGAAAATCATTACAGACAAGAGACAAACACGAGAAGGATTCGAGACGAAGTACAGTCATGAGACAAACATTATACAAACATGAGACAGGCATGAGACAGGCATGAGACAGATACGATACACTGTACAGCCATGAGACAAACACGAGTCCTGTTCACAGAAAATCATTAGACAAGATACAGACGTGAAACAAACACAAGACAGACACAATACAGACGAGACAGATATGATACACAGTACAAACATGAAACAAACTCCAAACAAACACAATACAGACATGAGACAAACCTGAGACAGGCATGAGACAAACAGATTACCGTGAATACCAGAGTAAAGGTGCAGTGAGAAGCAGGATTTGATTTCACCGTGTTTGTTAATTGTTATTGTGAGCGTGTTGGTGTGGGTGTCATTACGCAGTGTAAGTACCTGTCTAATCTTAATCCAGATTAGCCCAGATTAATGCATGCTAATTCTGTTAGCCACCCTGTATCGCTTTCACCATACACAATCACACACGCAGACACACACACTCTGGATGTCTGTCTATAGTGACCTGTGTGTGTGCTGAATGTTTAGAGTCAGAACAATGTCCTAAAGTATAAAAATGTTTTACGGTTTAAAAATGGGATTTTCTCACACACACACACACACACACACACACACACACACACACACACAGAGTCACCTTGCTCTCCGACTCCTGTAACAGGTTCTGCATCTCCCCCTGCTTGGCGTATGCCAGCGGAGTGTGTCCCAGCTCATTCTGCTGCGAGGGGTTGGCACCTGCAACACAGTCAGAAGCCAGGGGTCAGAGGTCAACACCGGGGTTGGGGGTCAAGCTGTTAGGGGGTCAGTGTGTTAAAAAAAGAGAGACGGGTGGTAAAGTGTGCCCTAAAACAATGATCGATCAGACAGGGTGTGTGTGTGTGTGTGTGTGTGTGTGTGTAAAGTGTTTAATCACAGTACCAGGGTAGTGTCTCAAACCACATACTATTTACTATAAATGAATAAGTGAATGACAGAGTGAATGACTGAGTGAATGGCTGAATGATGACAGAGTGAATAACAGAGTGAACAGCTGAATGAATGATGGAGTGAATGGTTTAATAAATTAATAATAAAGTTAATGGCTGAGTGAATGACTGAGTGAATGACAGTGAATGGCTGAATGAATGACAGAGTGAATGGCTGATTGAATGATGGAGTGAATGGCTGAATAAATAACAGAGTGAAAGAGTGAATGGCTGAATGAATGATGGAGTGAATGGTAAAATTAATTAATGATAAAGTGAATGGCTGAATGAATGATGGAGTAAATGGTTTAATGAATTAATGATAGAGTGAATGACTGAGTGAATGACAGTGAATGGCTGAATGAATAACAGAGTGAATGGCTGAATGAATTATAGAGTGAATGGCTGAATGAATTAAAGAGTGAATGGCTGAATAAATGACAGAGTGAATGGCTGAATGAATGGCTGAATAAATGAGAGTGAATGGCTGAATCAATGAAAGTGAATGATAGAGTGAATGGCTCAATGAATGGTTGAATGAATGACAGAGTGAATGTTTGAATGAATGACAGAGTGAATGACTGAATGAATGATGGAGTGAATGGTGAATGAATAACAGTGAATGTCTGAATGATTGATACAGTAAATAACTGAATGAATGGCTGAATGAATGACAGAGTGAACAGCTGAGTTAGTGGCTGAATAAATAACAGAGCGAATGGCTGAGTGAATGGCTGAATGAATGGCTGAATGAATGATAAAGTAAATGGCTGAATGAATGACAGAGTGAATGATAGAGTAAATGGCTGAGTGCTTAATTCTGAAGCATGTTTGGTGTGAAAGAACTTGATTTTGCTTCACAAATTCCAGACCAAAACCTGATCCAACACATTTGGGATGAATCGGAATGCAGACTTCAAACCAAAAGTTACTTATCAGCGTCCGACCTCCCTGTCGCTCTTGCGATTGATCTCTTTCATTGTTATATTTAATGTAGTTGGCCAGACGTACGATTACAACCTGATATAATTCAAGCAAGTGCAGCGTTGGGGTGCCACAGTGGCAGCTTAGTGGCTGTGGGACTTGAACCCTTGACCTTTTGACCAGCAGTTCAGTTCAACCTTAAGTGTTGAGCCACGTCCACACTGGAACATCTTCTATCACCTGTTTTGAATCGGAGACGATTGTTTTTGAAGGAAAGGTCACGTCGTGCCGAGCGCTACAGAGGAAACATCTGGAAACCTTGCAGGTGTAAAGTGGAATCTGAGAGACACTTATTTTGTTCTCCTCGTTCCTGCTGCCTGGAGGTGAGCGGAGGCGTCTCAGATAAAACAGGACGAATGTGAAGTGCGACCAGAACGGGGGGTAAAAACGGTGAAGCTTCAGCAAACGGCGGTTTCTTAAGTAAAGATCTAATAATGCGTGTAAGGAGGTCCCGGCTAATACCGGACATTATCGATAAAACTGTGAACGCCTCTTTACGGCGAGCGCAGATCGATACGAGAGCGGCCATAAAAAGGCAAAAGTAATAAAGAAACACTTTCTCTCGGCCGGTTACACCTTGGCTCGTTCCTCCCTCTCCCGCTTTCCTCGCTCGCAGATAATAAATAGCATCATTTAGCTTTGTAATATCACACAGTGAGAACCCTCTGGGCACCCAGCGCTAAAGACAAACACCGCTAATGATTAGCCGACCCTCAGAGAGATAGAGACACGTAGACGCGGATGTAAAGCCGCCATCACGTCCGGAGCGAATATCATTCAGAACTCCGCCGTGCCGTCATGATTAGCAAAAAATATTTGAGCTTAAACCATCCGCGTGGTTTAACAGCTCAGTACAGCCCAAGCGCTCTCGACCCGCCTCTCTCTCCAGCTGCCGCGGTTCCCCGCCTGAGGGTCACGGTTCAGAGGTCACGGCGAGAGCCATCAGTCAGCCCGCATGGCCCGGAGCGCTAAAGGAGCCCTGAGCTGGTGGCTGTGCTCCGTCCCAGCGAGGGTGAGCGCGACGGCGCCCCGGGCCGCCACAGGGCCGAGACTGGACGATGGCAGGACGGAGACCGGGCGAGGGGGGGCCGAGGGTCCGGTGATGAATGGAAGGTGGAGGAGGAGATGTGTGGACGTTCATAGGGGAAATAAGGTTGTGTGATCGGCCCTCCGCTCCGACCCGCTCGTGAGTGTGCGCAGGTATGACAGCACTCACAGCTTCCATGTTTATTAAAAGTGCTGAGAAATGGCAGCCCAGCCAATCCAACCTCCGACCGCGCCGAGCGTCCGCCGTCCCAAACAGCTCAACCTCATCTCATCCTCGCCGGCCTTCACAGGTCTGAAAGTTTTACGGACGTTACAGAGCATGACTGCAGGGATTCAAATGCATTGTGCTGAGCTCAGCGCTGTTGCTGGGGGATCTGTCACAGTCAGCATTCTGATTCAGATCAGGGAAAGCCACTCCCCTAACAGTTACAAAGTCGCAAAAATTAGATCTGCGTTGTGTGTGGTGGAGCCATTCTGGATCACGGACACGCTTTTCCCTTGTCATGTGATCGGACGAGGTAGAAACACTGATTGGCTGATGATTCCATGTGACTATGGTCCATCTCAAATAAAATGACTTATTATTTATGGCTGGAGACAAACATGCTTTGCAACACAATGCATCTTACTCTCTCTATACAAGATGTAACATAAAGCCTCCACAAGGGGGCATTCGCATATAAGTTTATTTAATTATTTTTACTTTTCTATGTGCCATTTCTATGTGCCATTTCTATGTGCCATTTTTTTAAACCCTTTTAACACCAGGGTTGGGGGTCAAGCCGTGTTAAAAAAAGAGAGACGGGTGGTAAAGTGTGCCCTAAAACAATGATCGATCAGACAGTGTGTGTGTGTGTGTGTGAAGTGTTAAATCACAGTACCCGGGCAGTGTCTCAACCCACATACTATTTACTATAAATGAATGAGTGAATGATGGTGTGAGTTCCACACACCAACTGCAGATAAACAAGCACTATGTGTCGCTTCAAAAAGCCTGCTTCCACTGCTCCGGAGTCCAACTGTAGTGTGCTTTACACCAATTCAGTTGTTGCTTGGCATTGCAGATAGCATTCTTAGACTCGTGTGCGTTCGCTCAGTCGTGGCAACCCGTTCCATTAAGCTACTCAGGAACGGGTCTTGTGCTGATGTCGCTTGCAGATACAGTTTGGAACTCAGTAGTGAGTGCGGTAAACAAGGACAGGTGATTTTTTTGGCTCTGTGCTCTACAGAAAGCACATGGGTTTTCAGTGATGCTCCTTTTAGCGATGGGCGTGGCTCAACTAGCTGAATCCAGTATAAAAGAGCGTAATTATTGGGACGCTCAGGAGACACAGTGGTCCAGAACTTGAGCTCACCAATGAAGAGAGTCTGAGCTCTTGAGTGCCTGATGGAAGGATGGGATCTCAGGGACAGGGATTCGCACCAAGCACAGAGAGACTCTCTGTACTGGAACTGATGAGTGTTTATTGGTTTCGGAAATAAAACAAACTTACTGGTTAGAAATGGTGTCCAGTGGGCGCTCAGGTGGCGCCGTGGTAAAACACGCTAGCACACCAGAGCTGACATTTCGAACTCATCGGTTCAACCCTCAGGCTGGGCGCCTACATGAACAACGATTGGCTCGTCGTTCATACAGGGTGGGAAAGCCGGATAGGGACTCTCTCATTCCTGGTGCAATCACGACCTCTGCCGGCTGATAGATGGCGCCTGCACAGAGACGGGGAAAGAGTGCGATGATCAGGGTACACAAAGCTGATCCGCATATGAACTCGCCTAGTGCAGGTGAAAAGATGCAGTCGGCTACTGCACACGTGTCTGAGGGGGCGTGTGTTAGCTTCGTTCTCCTCAATCGGAGCGGGGATCGGCATCAGTGGAGAGGAGGCATGATGCAGTCGGGAGAAAATGCATAAAAACAAAATGAAAAAGGAACTGGTGTCCACATACTATTGACCTGGTATGCGGTTAGGCCAGTGCTTTTTATATTCGGTTGCACTGAAACGTTCGAGTCCTGATGGAAGAAAAAAAAAAATCATCCAGCAGAGATTTTCATTTTATTTCATTTGCCGTGCACTTTACTCCGCGCAGAAATCGTCTCGCACTGATGATGTCATTGCCCTGATCGATGGTTCTTGACATCCGACGCTGCTGTGTCTGCCGGGGCGTGGCCACCTGCCGCCCGGACTTCTGGGTAATGGGCTTTTTAATGACTAATGCAATTTCTCCTCGGAATAAAACTCTTTAGGTTCAGATCTCCATGCTTTATGTGGAAATGCTTCTGGTCTGGTTAGAAGGATAGCTTCATTCCTGGACGGCGCTGACACTTCAGAGTGCTCGTCTGAAACCTCCTCTCGGTTCTTCCTCTCACATTATTCACGTCATTTCTCTCTCTGACGGAGCGTTTGCATATTCGGATGGAGAGAAGGAAACGGTGTGACCCTCATCCGCCTCGTAAAATATGGAAATTCGATTACGGCTCTCTGAACAAAAGGCGGCCGAGCACTTTCTCTCCCCGTGTCTCTCTCTGTGTCTCTCTCTGTCTTTGTGTTTTACTGAGAGAGGATTTGTTTAGTTAAATACATATTTTAATTATTTGTATATTGTATTTTTGTATTTTTATCACAGAACGTTGTTTTATTTTGCAGTTTGAGTCAATGACGACAAATTTGGTGTCATTTCAGGCTCAGGTTTGATTAATATTTATAGATCTACAACATTCAGACTGCCATAAGACACAAATATCAATCCTGATACACACATACACATCCTACGCCCTTAAGAGAGGGGCAGCCTACTGCTAATACCCCCCTACCAGGGGCCAAGGGGTCATCTGAAGCCTAACTGCCCCAGGGTGAAGTTGTTTAAGGAGGCGTAGTGGTTAAAGAGAATGTAATATGTGTGTGTGTGTGTGTGTGTGTGCTTAAAAATCTGATTTGAGCATGCAATATGTGCTTAAATGTATATAGCCCGCCTTTTTTCCAGCCACACCCGTTGCTTACAGGTACATAATCACCACGTGCTATCTGAGGTCGTACTGAGGAGTTTTTTGCTGTAGGACTGTAATAGAACGCCACCTTCAGCCAGGAAGCTGAACAGAACTGAACGCCAAGCACTGACGCACATAGTACAGCATCAAAATAATCTGTTCCCAGCTAGCAATGACTACTGAGATCCAGACTAGTTCAGCAAAATTGTACTATACCCAGTGCCAACATGAGGCGTAGTGAAAAGCACCACACTACTGGACTCTGGGTCAAGCAAAAACACGTCTCTACTGCTGTGAATTACAATGTGTGTACGAAACGATAGTTCTAGACCAGCAAGAGAGTTTTCTAATTCATCATGACCATTAGGATGAACTGGAATACCAACTGCAAGTCAGTCTTTATCATCCAGCATTAGGGACTGAACTTGGAGGCTAAATGGACGTAAATCCACACAGTCATGTTCTGAAGTCCAGTGTAAAATAGGCCAAAAGAGCAAAATCTGGTAAGGCAGCATGTTGGTGTCCACAAACTTTTGCTGAGATATAATAACCCATGACAGTAGTTCTGTAAATGTTTGATGTTTTTGGAAGGGTAACGTGAGCTCACCTGCATCGAGGAGCATGCGGACGGTACGGAGGTCGTCGGCCAGGACGGCGTAGTGCAGGGCGGTGCAGCCACGAAAACTTGCCCGACTGCTCAGACGGTTACTGAACTCGTCCTCCCTCGTCACCAAAACTAAATTAGGAAACAAAAGGAAAGGGGAGGGGGGTAGTAAGAGGAAAAAAGAAATTAGACAGAAGTAGAAGAAGACTAAATATATCAAACATCAAGACAGGAGAAAAAGATCAAAGAATTCTGAGATTATATTTTTATATAACAATAATTGACTACAAAAAATACAAAATACAACAAAGTCACATCCCTAAAAGAATATTCAGGGACTGATCGCGACTTTGCTTAATATTATATTTGTTAAATATTATAAAAGATAGTTTATAAAAGATATACACCCATATCACCATGATAAAAAGTATCTGGGAACTTAATCAAGTACAAGAAGAAAGTTAAAGCTTCTAAAGGAACACTATGCTACAGCCTGAGGAACTTGTTGAAAACTAGTCCATCATTTAACAGTAAGTGCATTATAGCAACAGTGAAACGTGGTGGTGGTAGACTTATGTTGTGGGGGTGCTTTGCTGAATCAGGAAATGGAGTACTTGCTTTTTTTTCCACTGTCTCTGTAATAAAATGTTTAAGGAAAATGTAGGGTCAAACGTTCGTGAGGTGAAGCGAGTTCAGGAAGGAAGAGTGGAGCTGAAATTCCTTCTCACTGATGTGCAAGATTCATATCACGTTGATAAAGAAGTGGGGGGGGGGGGGGGTACTTGTGATATGGGTGTTGGATAACTTTGTTTCTTAAATAAATGAGATAATAAAATGTTTTTATTTGACTTCCATAAGCTGAAATTATTCAGTTTGACAAACACAACAACAGAGGCGATCAGAAAGGGGGGCAAATACTTTTGCCCGGCAGTGAATATTGAACAGGACGTTATGATATAAACACTTCTTGTCCTTCAGTCGTTCTCGCGCCGTTCTTTCTCTCGCTCTCTCTTTTGCGCTCGGGTGCTGTCAGGCTGGTCGTCATTGGTAACTAATGTCTGAGAGCTGGATAATCACAGCTAACTCAATAAAGCGTCATGGAGAGAGGAGCACGCCATCCATCACACGCACATGCACACACACACACACGCGGCTGCTGGAGTACTATTCACCGAATCACACACACGCACTCGCACACACTCGCGCTCACCCATCCATCATGGTGCATCGGGGAAGGCGGCCTCCCAGACGGCCCAAAAAACTGCCAACAATACAAATGTGTGTAATATACATATCATATATAAATATGTCTCCCACTGCAGTGTGTGTGTGTGTGTGTGTACGTGCAACATTTTTATGAAAACTAAAAAATAAACATGGACCAATTACACATATGCAAATAAGTTGTGCCCATATTTTGGAGGGACTATAATAATGCTGTCCGTGAGTAAATTGATATTGTAATAACACGCAGACGTTCCTCTGTCGGAGGGAATACGAGTGCCAGGCACACAAAAAAGTGGCACTAAAAATAAAACCCACGACCGAAAGTTTGTGGACACCCTTATTAACTACTGTAGTAGTTCTCCAGCTGGGAGTGAACGCTCCACGTGGGGTCAGAAAGGGTTTGCTGGAGATTTTTACAGCAGCATTCATATGAATTTCTACAGATAAGCATCAGACTATACACACTAGTGTAACTCGTAGACAGGTGTCCACAAACTTTTGACCACACAGTGTACCTGCTTCATACAGATTATTACCCTCCAGAGAGTGAATTCCTTGATCCCGTGCTGTAGAATAAACACTGCCGAAGTCGTCTCCCAGATTCGGATCAGCACCGGCCTCCAGCAGAACCTTCACCACACTGAACACACAGACAGACACAGAGCTTCAGAAATAAACCTACATCACGTTTCACAGACACGAGTCCTTAATATATCAAATATTATCATCATTATTGTTAAAACGCTAATTTCAGCAGAACGTACTGAGGAAAAGCTGGACCAAAACAGCGACACCTACTGTCCGGTTAAGGCACTACAGAGAGAGCAGCGTGGTCCTCCTCTGCATCCATCAAATAAGTGATGTCCAAGAACCACGTTTTGATTTTCACCACACGAAGTATGGACGTCCAAGCTTCAGACGGCCACTGTGTGGAACGTAGTTACACAAGACGAGTGCATGTATACCTACACTATGTAGCCAAAAGTATTCGGACACCCGACCATTTGCTTGTTACACATCCCATTCCAAAACAATGTGCATTAAAACGAAAGTCGCCAGTAAGAATTCCATGTTTAAACGTTTCAGAATGGAAAGTCCAAGAACCTCATAGTTAGATGTCCACATACTTTTGACCATGTCTTGTAAGTTCTGTATGTGGGCAGTAAATACAGAGAGCAGGAAGTCGAGGACCTGCGGCAAGCGAAGGTCCGAAGCTCAGACCTTCGTATGGGAAGTGTGTACCAAGGTGGACAGGCAAGACGGATAAAAATTGGTGCCCAGTCTGTTAAAAGAGGAGGTGAGAGGGGAGGCACTGATGCTGGACGTTCCAATCTATATTCCAATTCATCCCAAAATGTTTATTTGGGAAATCCGGGCTCTGTGCAGGCCCCTGAAGCAGTGGTGTAACTAGGAGCTCATGGGCCCCAGTGCAAAAAATTTTTTGGGCCCCCTCAACAAATTCCATATATACATATACATATACATATACATATATATATATATATATATATATATATATATATATATATATATATACAACTATATACGTATATAACTATATCAAACTATATCAGTTTTATTTCATATATATCAGTGTTTGCTATATATTTCCTTTTTGGCTTGCCATAATACATGCATAATAAGTGCAGACAGCGGGTGGTTGAGTTCATGTCGTGGAGGGGGCCCCCCCCCGCCATGGGCCCCAGTGCACCTGCCCCCCTGCCCCCCTGAAGTTCCTCCACATCACAACTTTATGGATCCTGCTTCGACTCTCTGATTTGTGAAGAACTGGTGCTGGGATTGATTATTATCTATCTTTCATACATCATTATCATCGCAACAGTCTCATCAGACCGGAGACGGGAGGCTCCCGTTTGTTGCCGTGGTGATGTCCGTCTTGCCTGTCCACCTTGGTACACACTCCCCATGCTCCACTGCTCTCCTGGATCTACCATCTTCCGGGATGTTCTACCAAACCGGAACATTCACACAAGTCTCCCTCAAGAAAAGAATCAGTGCAGCGGCAAAACAAACACGAAATCAAAAATACGAAGGTCCTCGACCTCCTGTTCTCTGTCTGCCTACATACAGAATATACAAGATATGGTCAAAAGTAAGTGGACACCTAACCATGAGGTTCTTGGACTTTCATTTCCAACAACATCTGCACATAAAACAAGACTGGAACAGGAAGGAAAAATGCTCCAGTTCAGCCTAAAGATCTCTCTGCAGATCATGTCTTGATCCATCTTGCTGATGAGAAAGGGCCTTCCCCAATCTGCCAACCTTGGAATAAAATTAATTTTATATCAGACCTGCAGAACATCAGACATCATGGCAAGTTTGAAGATCTGAAGATGCATTTCAAAAGAAAAGTGAGAACATGGAGACCCGAGTCCCACTCGGAGGTTTAAGTGTGATGGTTATTTTGAAGGAGGAAAGTCTCTGGTGTGGGACAATACTGGAGGTCAGATTTTTAGGAGCCCCCTTTTGTCACTGTATGTGTGAGACTGGGGGTCAAAGGTTAACCTGACCAAGCTCAAACTCAAACACGAGAGAGTTGGTTGTGGGAAGAAAAGAAACTTTAGCCGAGGAGAGAAGAGAGCGATAAACGGTGTGTAGTTCTGGTAGACTCTTTAACAGCAGGGTTCAGTGAAGGTCTAAGTGATTAGTTACAGTTTTAGTAAATTAAACTTTAATAACAGTCATATTTTAATAGTGGATTACAGGTGGAATAAAGCATACAAACGTTCCAAATACTAACTACTACTAAAACTGCTAAAGCACTAAAAATTGACTTCATAAACTGCTAGAAATCAAACCAGAACATCCAAACCCCACCAGCAAGCAAATCAGAACTTCAGAACCTCCAAACATCACTAACAATCAAATCAGAACCTCAGAACCTCCAAATACCACCAATACTCACACCAGAACTTCAGAACCTCCAAATACCACCAACACTCACACAGAACATCAGAACCTCCAAACATATCCCGCAATCAAACCAGAACCTCCAAACATATCCAGCAATCAAACCAGAACCTCAGAACCTCCAAATACCACCAACACTCACACCAGAACCTCAGAACCTCCAAATACCACCAACACTCACACCAGAACCTCAGAACCTCCAAATACCACCAACACTCACACCAGAACCTCCAAACATATCCAGCAATCAAACCAGAACCTCAGAACCTCCAAACATATCCAGCAATCAAACCAGAACCTCAGAACCTCCAAATACCACCAACACTCACACCAGAACCTCAGAACCTCCAAAAACCACCAACACTCACACCAGAACCTCTGAACACCACCAACAATCAAACCAGAACCTTCAAACACCATCAACAATCAAACACCCCCAACAAACGAACCAAAACCTTCAAGAACCACCAAGCAAACCAGAACCAGAAAGCACTTTGTGTCGCAGTCTGTTAAAGTTTTTTTTTTTTATTGCAAACCCTGAATTTAGTAAGTAAAACATGAGTTCAGTAATTAGGACGGGTGTCCCAATACTTTTGTCCATATAGTGTATAACAAGTGTTCTGATTTCAAACTGAAAATGTTGATTAAAAAAACATTGATATAAAATGATTTTCCAGTGCACAGTGCGACCTGCATTCATTAGTTTGTAGACGGTGGAAAATATATTAGAAGTCGATTCGAATAAATTATTTTCTGTGCTGAGGAACTTAATTCCACTCCCACCTGCTTCCTGTCTGAACGATCTGTCCTCTGTTTACTAAACACAGTTCGGAGGAACACACTGGTCGTGTCCTTTTATTGTCCTGCACCTGGACCCTGGAGTCCATGCTGAGGGTGTCTGTGCTGGACAGGTGGTGCGAACATTAAGGGTAAAGGTGAGTCAAACAAAACCAGTGTAACTGGTAACGGGAGATCTGAGCGGCTCATCTACTCCAGGTTTTGTAGATTCTCATGAAGAATAATGGAACATAAGAGGACATGTTGCTTCTGATATCTGATGAAATAAGGAGCGTCCTCAGACTTTTGAAGTTTCCAGCAAAAATCATTTTAAAATCTGATAAGATTTAATGTTGTTAAGCAGTTTAAAGTGCTGCAGTATTAACCTGTAAACAGATTAGCTGAAGGCATCAGCACCTTTGGACGGTCCAAAATCTCCGGAGATAGACAGGTCCAAATTCACAACCTAAAGTTTAAGTTTGATTAAAGGTGTAGAATCATCTGGTACACCAGAACCAAACGTCCTCAGGAGCTTCATGAATCAAGTTTCACAGGAGCACCATAAACAAAGCCGTATGTAGTCTAGCGTGGTTTAAAGCATCCTACCATTAGACCCTGGAGCAGTGGGAACATGTTCATACATTTTACCATGTAGTGGTCTGACGGACCAACCAGAGGTTTTTGTTGCTCTGTGATGTGTGTGTGTTTATGTGTAACCCAGTCACTGAGAATTCTGTCAAAAATAAACTGGAACCCTTACACTGGAGCTGGTAGCTGGTGGAGAAAACCAGTTCCACCAGTTCCAGTTTCCAGAGTTCTGGTGGAAAAAAGGCACCTAAAGTCTAAATACAGTCCTAATACTTTTGAATAAATAGCTTTTAGAAGAAGTACCTGCTGAATTAATTCCATGTAAATGTGTTTGTAACCTGTGGAGGTTCTTTATTGGTGAAAATGCTCCCGAGTGAACGAGAACTTTTCTAATAAAACATAATTACAGCAAATTTTTACTCCTGCAGAAAGTAAATAATTCTGCACCAGCTCGTCTCTCTGCCCTCTGGTACCCGGTTCCCACCCGTTTCCATCTAATCCAGAACTGTTCTCAGCATCTCCTCTCCAACATCTGTATAATGTGTCTGTGTGGCGGCCCACTCCACCTCCATTATTCTCTCCGTGGAAGGAGAAAGGCTTCACCCGCCGCCGCCTCCTTTCTCTCTGGCCTTTAGTGGAACGGTCAACAAGGTTCCAGTCCATCAGTGCTTATTGTCCACGTGAAAAAACAGAGACTCGAGACGGAGGGAGAGCCCGGGTTAAGAGTCCAAGCACACATCAAAGCCAGACAAACACACCCTATTTAACCGAACGCTACTCTTTCTTTCTTTAAACAGCACGCTCAATGCGCCGGTCACATTGTTCGGTTCGGGTGCACGGACCTTGATCGGTCATCCGTCCTCGACTCCAACTTCAGATTTCCACAGAGGACGACCTTTAATACCATAAATAAACAGACATGGCTGGAATTCTGATCTCTCTGTCCAGACTATACAAGCACAAAATGTTCCAAAGACCGTCAGAGACGTAAAATCTGCCAAGAATTTTAACATCTCTAAAAAGAAATGAAAGAACAAAGTACAAACAAATAACTGATTGTCGTTAAGAATTTATCAATAATTCATGATCATAAAACAAGCTGCTTCACTTTTAGATTTTTTTAACTGGCAATAATTGGAACATGTTAAACAAGGCAACGTTTCTAATTTGATTTGACTATTTTAGCCACATTCACTGTATGTGATGTAGCACATCACATCAACCTCAACCCAATCTCAACCCTAAACTCAACCACAACTCTAAACCCAAAACCTAAAACACAACCCCAAATCAAAATCTAAAACCATAGCCCTAAACCCCAACCCAAAATCTAAAACATTAACCCTTACCCAAAACCCCAACCCAAAATCTAAAACCCTATTTTTAAATCAACACAAAATCTAAAACCCTAATCCTAAACCCAACCCAAAATCTAAAACCCTAATCCTAAACCCAACACAAAATTTAAAACCATAATCCTAAACCCACCCCAAATTTTAAAACCCTAATCCTAAACCACAAACCCAACCCAAATTCAAAAATCTTAACCCAAACCCCCAACCCTAAACCCCAGCACAAACCCTAAACCTAACCGCAACCCTAACCCTAATCTAAACACAGTCTCCATAGACTAACACTGGCAGCAAGGCTGAGCTTATAATCACCAGGGACAATGCCATTTATTAGCTGGAGTGGTGTAAAGCACAGCGCCATTAGACACCTAAGTGATAAATCTGTGTTTATCTGAAGCCTTAAAAAGTTTCATCTGCACTACTGACTGTAGACAGTTCATCACAGAAAGGTGGTGCCCATGTATTCACTACCATGTTCCAGACCACCAATGGAGGCCACATCAGAATTAAAACTGCTTTTCAGAAGCTTTGTGAATCAGGTTTGCCAGGATCAAGACGAGTAACGCCAGGTTAGGACCGGAGTGTACTAAAGCACACCACTACTGGACTCGGGAGCAGTAGGAACATGATTAGCAGCGATAAATCCTGTTTCACCATCTAGCGGTCTGATGAATGAACAGTGCTGACTGTAAAGTCTGGTGCAGGAGAAATCCTGGACTTGTTTGGGCAGCGTCCTAATTTAAATCTTAATCAGACTTGTGATTCTAACACTGAGCACGATGATGCCCCCGTGTTTCGAAATGAATTGGAGCACCGACTGTGAGACGGGTCATATTGGTCAGCATCAGCGCTCGACCATGACCATAGTAGCGAATCCTCGGGGTCACGTTTTAAAATCTGAAGAGCACTAACTCTGTATTAAAGTATAGCGCAGATAGTAAAGTCCAGATGAACAGGTGTCCAAATACTTTTGCAAACTACGGATTTTAATGCGTTAATTACATTACCTGCAATCGTTAGGTAAATACTCTGTTTTCTCACTCAGTGCAGTTTCTAAAAAACATTTAAAAAGTTCAAAAACGACATTATGCACCTTTAAATGAATAAATAAAGCAGCTGCATGAGGCGGAACTCGCTAGAATTATGTAAAGAAGAACTTCTAACTAGCTAAAACAAATGCTCCCGCAACGTGCCCATAAATCAGCCAGGAAGGCTAAAGACGCGGCTCTAACGAGCGTGTCCGCAGCACCTCATCACGCTCTTCATCACCCAGCCTCTTAAAAAGGTCTAACCCTCTCGTAACGAGGTTGCTCAGATTTCCTACAACTTCCTTCATTAAAAACACAAATCCTACAAACATTCCGGTAAGTGGGAATCTCGTTAACTAGCGGTCCAGACCCGCAGCAGGGTTAGGAGACTCCTGAGCTGTGATCCTCCCGATCTCCACCATCAACACACTCATCCTATCAACACACAAACGTCTCTCAGTCTGGAGATACACACCCCATCACTGGAACTCAGGTTTTAAAAGCCTGATGTTCCTCCTCGCTCCCTCAGACCTTCAAACGACCATCAGCTCCCCAAATTACCTTCACACTGACCACTGGACTTCTCTACTCAACCGATCCAGTTTTCACACCCTAGCTGCCATGTACGAGCCCATGAATGAATCTGCTGGAACGACGTAAAGCACACTGCCACTGGACTCCGGACTCAGTTCGGCGAGTTAGGTGAGGAATGACTTATTGCACAGAGCCGTGACCTCAACCATATTTTGAACAGAAGGAAATCCTTGCAGTCATGTTCCAAATTCAAGTGGACAGCTTCTCAAATGAGCAGCCGCAGCAGATCCATCCGATTGTACGTTATTTTATTGGTGATGATTTGCTAACCTAAACCAAACCCAAAATCTAAAACCCTAAACCTAACCCTAACCCAACACCAACCCCCAAACCCAACCTAAAATCTAAAACGCTAGCCTTAAATCTAACCTCAACCCAAAGTCTATAACCCTAATCCTAAATCCAACTCAAAATCTAAAACCCTAAACTCAAACACTAAACTTAACCCTAACCCTAAACCCAACTCAAAATATAACACCCAACCCCTAAACACAAAATCTAAAACCCAAAACCTAAAACCCTAAACCCAACCTAAAATCTAAAACCCAAACCCAACCCAAATTCTTAAACCCTAACCCTAAACACAAACCCTAGCCCTAAACCTATCCCAACTCAAATGATAAAGCCTAACCCCTAAACCCAAAATCTAAAACCCTAACCCTAAACTCATCCCAAAGTCTAAAACCCTAAAAATAAAACCCAACCCCAAAAACCAATCCACAACCTAAAACCCAACCCTAAACCCTAAACCCAAAACCTAAAACCCAAAACCCAACACAAAATCTAAAACCCTGACCCTAAACCCAAATCTAAAACTAACCCTAACCTTAAACTCAAACACTAAACCTAACCCAGTTGGAAATGAAATGTTTACTGTGGAAGCACTTCTGTAAGTCGCTCTGGATAAGAGCGTCTGCTAAACGCAGAAAATGTAAAATGTAAACCCTAGCCCTAAACTCGACGCAAAATATAAAACCCAACCCTAAACCTAAAATCTAAAACCCAAAACCTAAAACCACAACTCTAAACCTGACCCTAATCCAAACCCATTTTAATGGTGATGATTTGCTATATAAATGTCAGGTGTCCGCAAACTTTTGGCACTGCGGTGTTTGAACCAGACAGACGTCAAGATGTTAGGAAAAGTTCAAAAATGACATTATGCACCTTTAAATAAATAAATAAAGCAGCTGTGCGGGCGGAACTCGCTAGAATGTAAAGAAAAACTTTTAACTAGCTAAAACAGACCAGAAGGAAATCCCTGCAGGCATGTTCCAAATACAAGGGGACAGCTTCTCAGATGAGCAGCCGCAGCTCCATCTTATTGTACATTATATCGTCGGTGATGATTTACAATATAAACATCAGGTGTCCACATTTTTTTGGCACTGTGGTGTTCGAACCAGATGGGCGTCGGGGTGTCAGGATCGGATCGGTATCTCAGATCTGAGGAAGGAATCATGAATATCTTTGCTCTGTGGATCTGGAGGTCTGGGCTGTGTTTGCCCGGTCAGGGTGGCATCTGTTACGCTCCGGGGTGAAAAGCGAGGGCGCGACCCTGCCGCGGCGCGCTTCCCAAATTGGATTCGGACGCCCCCCTCCCTGCACGCCCTCCTCTGGCTGTGTTTGTAGAGGCAGGGTTAATTGAATTTGGTAAGGAGGGATACCGCCGCTCTCAGAAAGCCACGAATTCCCACTACAAGATCACCACCCGCTGCATTGTGGGTAAAGGGTGAGCAGATCTGGCGGCGGCGCCCGTCCCAGACGCACGACGCGCGCTCGGCAATCAAGACAAAGCAGCCGAAATTCTTCAGTCAGACTGACAGAGATTCAATCTGCATCAAGTACAGATATACGTTCTACGTTTACACACACACACACACACACTTACTTATGGTTTCTGTTGATGGAGGCGACCATGAGTGCAGTCCAGCCCAGCCGGTGTCGAGTGTTTGGATCTGCTCCATCTGCTAACAACCTGAGAATCACACACACACACACACACACACACACACACACACACACACACACAGGTGAGCAGTGAGTAAATCAGGCAGTGAGGTGAGTGTGTGTCCTGCTGCCGTCTGGTTCAGACCATTGTGTGTGTGTTTATACTAAACACAAGAAATCATGACTCCCCTCTAACTTAACTTAACACATCTGCTCTTCTACTACACACACACACACTGTAACACACACACTCTCTCTCTCACACACACACACACACACACACACCATCTGCACAGTCGCCCCGAGGGTGAAACATCCCAAAACACACAGTAACACTCACTGCACTTTCCTAACACACACTCACTATCGGGTTTCACACTCACCTGCTTCATTCTGCGACTGGTTATCTCCACATGATCCAGCTCACCTTCCTACCCTTCACTCAAGTGTGTGTGTGTGTGTGTGTGTGTGTGTGTGACAGACGAACATGTGCTACTGCTTGAAGTGGGTGTTATGATCATAAAAGCACTTTTTATTCATTTACATTTTAGGCATTTAGCAGATGCAGAGTGACTTACAGTACACAGTCTAAGCAATTGCAGGTTAAGGGCCTTGCTCAAGGGCCCAACAATGGCAACCTGGCAGTGGTGGGGTTTAAACCAGCGACCTTCTGCTTACTAGTCCAGTGCCTTAACCGCTAGGATACAACTGCCATACTTACTCATTCATAATCACAAAACACTCATGGCATTTGATGCAAGGCAAGACAACACACACACGCACACATATAACACACACAACACATGCACAACACACCAACACACACGTATATATACACACACAGGCAACACACACACAGGCAACACACGCACAACAAACCAACACACACATATACAAACACACACAAACACACACGCAACACATAACACACACACAGGCAAAACACGCACAACACACCAATATAACACACACACACACACACACACATAACACACACATACACTTAAAACACACACCAACACACACTCACGCCACACACGCACAACACACACATATATACAAACACACACACGCAACACACCAACACACACACGCAACACATGCACAACACACACACAAACACATATTACACACACCAACACACGCCAACACACGCACAACACACACGTATATACAAACACACACACAAGAACACATACAACACATGCACAACACACCAACACGCACAACACACCAACACATACACACACACACACATAACACACACGCAACACATGCACAACACACCAACACACACACACATACACATATACATATACATACACATAACACACACCAACACACGCACAACACACCAACACACACACACACACACACACTCCTTGCAGTAAGATCTCAGAACTCCAAAAGACTTTGGTTCACAATAAGGAACAGAACATTTCTGCCCTCTAATGGACGGATCGTGCTACTGCACTACAACTCTATAACATCAATATGATGAGAAATTTAACTAATATCGAATTATTTAAAAGCATGTACATCCAAAAGAATGCAGATGTTTAGACATAATAAACTTTAGTGTGTACGCTAGTCAGGAAAGTGTTATTGCAGTAAATAAAACATTTCAGCAGCGTAATGTGCAGTGATCAACTCAAACTGCACTAAACATATACAGTAGTTACCATGTTTATTGCCATGAATCCCACAGTCACGTTAAAACTTTTATGGTTGTTGTTTTGTTTTAGTCCTTGATTCTGTAGCCTGGTTCACTTTGTAGTTGAACGTGAATTCGATTTTTTTAATAGTATTATATGATGAAAGAAATTCCAGGGTAGTAATTGCAAAGTAAAACCAAATGTAAACAGAGATCAGAACCCTCGTCAAACCTGTTACACACATTTACAATCATTCAGCACACACACACACACACACACACACACACACACACACCAACATGCCACTTGTGGTGGAACTACATTTCTGCACACTGACTCCACACTGCTGCTTCAGGTGCTTCAGATTCAAATGAAGCAGAAACTTTCATCTAAACACATAAAATGAGCTCAGTTCATCTCAGGTGAGGCTGTGTTTACCTTTTCACTTCCTCAGTATTGTGTGTTCTGGCGGCTTCCACGAGAGCTTCACCTGCAAACATCAGAGATCATGAGTGAACATGCAGACTCTGAAGCATCTCCACACCATCATCAGCATTACAATAATAACAACATAACTGTAATAATAACATCAACTGAGTTGGTGTTATGAGCAGTATTAACCGTGTCATAAGGAGTTCAGTACCTGTAGTGTAGTGTGGGTGTTATGAGCAGTATTAACAGTGTTATTATGAGTTCAGTACCTGTAGTGTTGGTGTTTTGGTGTTATGAGCAGTATTAACAGTGTTATAATGAGTTGGTGTTATGAGCAGTATTAACAGTGTTATAATGAGTTGGTGTTATGTGCAGTATTAACAGTGTTATAATGAGTTGGTGTTATGTGCAGTATTAACAGTGTTATAATGAGTTGGTGTTATGAGCAGTATTAACAGTGTTATAATGAGTTGGTGTTATGTGCAGTATTAACAGTGTTATAATGAGTTGGTGTTATGAGCAGTATTAACAGTGATATAATGAGTTGGTGTTATGTGCAGTATTACCAGTGTTATAATGAGTTGGTGTTATGAGCAGTATTAACAGTGTTATAATGAGTTGGTGTTATGAGCAGTATTAACAGTGTTATAATGAGTTGATGTTATGAGCAGTATTAACAGTGTTATAATGAGTTGGTGTTATGTGCAGTATTAACAGTGTTATAAGGAGTTCAGTACCTGTAGTGTTGGTGTTATGAGCAGTATTAACAGTGTTATAATGAGTTCAGTACCTGTAGTGTTGGTGTTATGAGCAGTATTAACAGTGTTATAATGAGTTGGTGTTATGAGCAGTATTAACAGTGTTATAATGAGTTGGTGTTATGTGCAGTATTAACAGTGTTATAATGAGTTGGTGTTATGTGCAGTATTAACAGTGTTATAATGAGTTGGTGTTATGAGCAGTATTAACAGTGTTATAATGAGTTGGTGTTATGTGCAGTATTAACAGTGTTATAACGAGTTGGTGTTATGAGCAGTATTAACAGTGTTATAATGAGTTGGTGTTATGTGCAGTATTACCAGTGTTATAATGAGTTGGTGTTATGAGCAGTATTAACAGTGTTATAATGAGTTGGTGTTATGAGCAGTATTAACAGTGTTATAATGAGTTGGTGTTATGTGCAGTATTAACAGTGTTATAAGGAGTTCAGTACCTGTAGTGTTGGTGTTATGAGCAGTATTAACAGTGTTATAATGAGTTCAGTACCTGTAGTGTTGGTGTTATGAGCAGTATTAACAGTGTTATAATGAGTTGGTGTTATGAGCAGTATTAACAGTGTTATAATGAGTTGGTGTTATGTGCAGTATTAACAGTGTTATAATGAGTTGGTGTTATGTGCAGTATTAACAGTGTTATAATGAGTTGGTGTTATGAGCAGTATTAACAGTGTTATAATGAGTTGGTGTTATGTGCAGTATTAACAGTGTTATAACGAGTTGGTGTTATGAGCAGTATTAACAGTGTTATAATGAGTTGGTGTTATGTGCAGTATTACCAGTGTTATAATGAGTTGGTGTTATGAGCAGTATTAACAGTGTTATAATGAGTTGGTGTTATGAGCAGTATTAACAGTGTTATAATGAGTTGGTGTTATGAGCAGTATTAACAGTGTTATAATGAGTTGGTGTTATGTGCAGTATTAACAGTGTTATAAGGAGTTCAGTACCTGTAGTGTTGGTGTTATGAGCAGTATTAACAGTGTTATAATGAGTTGGTGTTATGAGCAGTATTAACAGTGTTATAAGAAGTTCAGTACCTGCATCATTGGTGTTTTTCTGTAAACACAGAGCCACCGCAGCAGCGGACAGGACCCCCCACCCCCCGCCGCTCTCCTCCTCCCTGCTGCTCTTATGACCGGAACTCGTTGCTGTAAGCACGGCGGCCCACGAGCTCCTTCGGTTCTGCAGGCTCGCGCACCACCGGCTGGTGAGCTGCCGGTACTGCGCGTGCTCGCTGACTGTGCACCGTGTGGAAGCGCGAGACCCGAACACCCCCGGAGTCCTGCTGCTCGCGCTGGTGCCCGTGTGCAGCTCGCGCGCGCTCTCTCCCGGACCGGTGTGTAGCGCGCGGCAAGGTGACAAACTGCGCGACCTGCGCACGAGCAAACGCTTCGGTACCGCCGACAGTAACATCGCGACCCGACTGACGGTGGAGACGGTTAGATGTTGTTGCTCGTGTGTATGAGGTGAATAACCGAATGCCGCGGTTCGGTTTGATGATGTCGGTAATCGGTTTGATGATTTGATGTTCTGTCAGTGACAGAATTTCGTCCCCAGCACCGAGACTCTTCCGTAGCGCGTGAACTGCGTCGTTTTGCGCATTGCATCATCGGAAATGTAGTTTATTAACAACGACGTCATTGATGCTCTTATTCTAGAAAGTTAAAGAGTTGTGTTAGAATAGTTTCACTGGAAAGGAAAATATTTATATTAATATTAATTAATACGTTACATTATTAAATCACATACATTCTTATAACGTGTTCAGCTAAAATATTCTGAATTAATTAATTCATAAAGTTTAATTAGTATAATTGTGTAATATATTGCCAAATACAGACAACACGTACTACCACAGTTTCATTAAACAATAACAACAACAAGCATTCTACTACAATTTAATTAAATAATAATAATTAGGGCCAGTGATAGCTCAGTGGTTAAGGTACTGGACTAGTAAACAGAAGGTTGCCGGTTCAAGCCCCGCCACCACCAAGTTGCCACTGTTGGGTCCCTGAGCAAGGCCCTTAACCCTCAATTGCTCATTGTGTTCCGCTCACCGTGTAAGTCGCTTTGGATAAAAGCGTCTGCTAAATGCTGAAAATGTAAATGTAATGTAAAATGTAAATAATAATAATAATAATAAAAACAAGCATACTATCACACACACTCACTCACTCACTGTCTTAACCGCTTATCCAGTCAGGGTCCCAGCTTTTCAATGGGCGCAAGGCACACAGTAACACCCTGGACGGGGCGCCAGTCCATCACAGGGCAGACACACACACACATTCACCTGTAGGGCAATTCAGTGTCTCCAATTAACCTGACTGCATGTTTTTGGACTGTGGGAGGAAACCGGAGCTCCCGGAGGAAACTCACGCAGATACAGGGAGAACATGCAAACTCCACACAGAAGAGACCCGGACCGCCCCGCCTGGGGATCGAACCCAGGACCTTCTTGCTGTGAGGCGACAGTGCTACCCACCGAGCCACCGTGCCACCTACATACTATCACAGTTTAATTAAATAATAATAATAACAAGCATACCATCACAGTTTAATTAAATAATAATAATAATAATAATAACAAGCATACATCACAGTTTAATTTAATAATAATAATAATAACAAGCATACATCACAGTTTAATTTAATAATAATAATAATAATAACAAGCATACCATCACAGTTTAATTAAATAATAATAATAATAATAACAAGCATACATCACAGTTTAATTAAATAATAATAATAATAATAACAAGCATACATCACAGTTTAATTAAATAATAATAATAACAAGCATACATCACAGTTTAATTAAATAATAATAATAATAACAAGCATACATTACAGTTTAATTTAATAATAATAATAATAATAACAAGCATACATCACAGTTTAATTAAATAATAATAATAATAACAAGCATACATCACAGTTTAATTAAAACCCATCAATAATACTGATAATAATAATAATAATAATGTGGGGGGCAGGAAGGTGGGTAGAGCAGTTGCCTCACAGCAAGAAGGGTCTGGGCTCGATTCCCCAGCCGGGAGGCCAGCGTATTTTCTGTGTGTTCCTCTTGGTGCTCCGGTTTTCTCCCACAAGTCCAAAGACATGCATTCAGACTAATTAGAGCTATTAGACACATACAAGTGTAAGTGTGTGTGTGTGTGTGTGTGTGTGTGTGTGTGTGTGTTTGCCCTGTGATGGACTGGCGATTCGTCGTGGGTTTTTTGACCCAATATATCAGACCTCCCGCGATGATGAACAGGATAACAAAGAATAAATTAATTTCATTCGGTTTATTGTGGTTAGTTGAACTTGGATGTGTGAACAGTAGGTGGCGCAGTGAGATCTGCATTAATGCAGTAGGGTTCGTGCAGCGTCACATGATCTCTACCAACTCTTCTGTTCACCCTGTAATTAGATTTGCATCACATACCCTGAATTACAGCCTTTCTGTTCCTGAATATTCAGCCTACTTTTATCATCTCAGCCTGTTTTCATGCACACACAGAGGGATGAAAAAGTATTTGCACCCTTCCTGATTTCTACAGTTTGTCTCATTTCATTGTTTCTTGTTAATATTAAACCAAGATAACCTAACTGACCTTAAATTACAGTTTGTAATCATTATTTGTATTTATTAAAGGGAATAAAAATAGACATCAACCTGCCCTGTGTTGAAAAAGTAATTGCCCCCTTACTCAACTTATTAAATGTAGTTAATAATTGGGTGAAAACAGGCCAGACAAACCCAGGCTTCATTACAGCAGTCATATTAAATCTAAACTATACTTAAAACCTCCTCAGCAATGTAAAGTAGCTAAAAGATTTTAAGAATCACCAACAAACATGCTGCAATTAAACGAAATGTGGAAACAGATTTTGTCTCTTATTACAGTTTGTCTGAAAGCATGTAATAAAATAAATATGCATTTATAGAGAGAGAGAGAGAGAGAGAGAGAGAGAGAGAAGAACAAACACTTTCTTCAGGACTGTAGATCCTGTGTGCAGGTTAAACACCTTGTGAAAGTTAAACACCTGAGTGAGGTAACGTGATGACTTGTGATTGGTTGAATATATTGCTGAGTAAATATTAGAGAAGTGTGTGTGAACTAAAGGTTATTTGCTTAGTGTGATGTGATACATTTTGCATAGTGAGTGACTGTGCGTTATGATACCAGTTACTTTTACGACAGAAACTAGACAGTGAAACTAATATCCAGTCCACCCAGTAATAAACTGGACACTTGGAAACACCAGCAGTAACACAACGTGTACAACATGTTAATCACAGAGACTTAAATTAGCTGTAATATTTAAGTTTAACTGAATCAGCCTCACCGGTTTTAAAATAAATGATGAATAAATTAGGAAAAATGCTTTTCTGTTTCAGCATGACTGTACCCCTGTGTGCAAAGCCAGGTTTATAAAGACGTAGCTTGTTGAGTTTAGTGTGAAGGATCTCCAGTGGCTGACTGAACACCTTTGGGATGAATTGGAACATACATATCCTCACAGAACCACTTCAAACTCTTGGGGAAGCCAGAAGACTGGGGGGTGTTATGACTGCAAGAAAGTTTCATATTTATACTCATGGTTTTGGAATAAACTGCCCAGCAGACTCATGGTCAGTTGTTCAAATACTTTTGGCCAACAAGTGTACCAGTTTATCAGAGCCTGGGTTTATCCGCTGACCCCTTCTGTAAGCTGATGCCACATACCAGTAATTAATAGACCATCTTTGAAAATCCTGCTGTGGATGGACCTGAAACAGTCAATGTCATTCAAAAATACAAATATTAATAAAATTCCTGTGCTAAAAAACAGCACCATCAGTGTTAACTGGTTTAAATGGGCAGTGCTGGTTTGATGCTGGATTAGTGGCGGAATGAGACCTGAAACACAAACATTTGTGGTGTTTTCAACATATTTTGCTGGTTATTGTCGATCACTGGCCATGAGTTGCTGTGTTTTGAACAAGAAATTGGTAAGAACCAGTTTAAACCAGTAACAGATCAGTGTTTGGCCTCAGTAAGCCGCGTGTTTTATTTGACTCCATTCTGCATCGTATAAACAGAAAAACCTCAAGGCTGAATCCCAAGGTTCAAGAGATAAGCACTAGCTCAGTTCTTTACAAAGCAAACACTAAGTCATATTTATATTTTACTCATAAACACTGTAAAAAATTATTTTTTACCAGATTTTTACTTTCTGAAGCAGCTTCTGGTTTGAAAAATACACATCACTGTTTGTTTATTAGGATTTTAACGTCATGTTTTACACTTTGGTTACATTCATGACAGAAACGGTAGTTACTCGTTACACAAGATTCATCAGTTCACAAGGTAGATCGAACACAGTCATGGACAATTTAGTATCTTCAGTTCACCTCACTTGCATGTTTGGACTGTGGGAGGAAACCCGGAGGAAACCCACGCAGACACGGGGAGAACATGCAAACTCCACACAGAAAGGACCTGGACCGCCCAACCTGGGGATCGAACCCAGGACCTTGCTGTGAGGCGACAGTGCTACCCACTTAGCCACTGTGCCGCCCTTACACATCATAAAGAGGAGGAGGATTTACTTTTTGTATAAATGTGCTTATATATTGAAACCAGATATCTGGAACCCTGGAGCTGTACAACACCCACACTACCTGCTGCCCTCTGAAATATGCCTACATTTTTAAAAGCATGTACATTCTGAAGAAGGTCGACATGTGCTTCATGTTTAACAGCAAAGCTTTTAACTGTGTTGACCACACAAAATGATGAAACGTCCTCAGGAAGATGAGATGACCAGAACATTCTGTCGTTCTAAAGAAGAATCTACACCAATTAGTAAACAACAATCATGACAGAAATTGGACTAAAAAAAAGAAGCAGGACTGGAGGAAGATGATGAAGAATTCAAGATTGGTGGATGAAACATCTACAACATTTGACATGCAGATGCCACAACACTCATAGAACAGAGAACTGAAAGATCAGAGTGAAATGATGGGACTTCAGCTCAATGCAAATAAAAAAGACCACTAACTTTACCACTGATGGACAAGATGTGGAAGTGGTGGACAGCTTTGACTACTGAATTATTAACAGCAAAGGGTCAATCGGTTAGAAAATATTGCAGAGTCTGGACCTCAACAGAATCATCCAGATTTCTTCTGGTTTTCTTTGTTGTTTAAGAATGTGAAAGCTGGACAATAAAAAGCAGGACAGGAAAAATATTGATGCCTGTGAATGTTGGTACTGGTGAAGACTTTTGAGAGAGAAGACAAAGAAATGGATCCTTGACCAAATTAAATCTAACTTCATACTCCAAGCCCAGATAATCAACTGATGCCCTTTTATTATGGACACATTATAAGCAGAAATAGTCCAACACGGTTATGCTTAGAAGAGTTGAAGGTAAAAGAGGAAGAGGACAGCCAGCAACAAAATGAATAGATACAATTAGAGGAACAATGAAAGAATAATTAGCCTTAAGACAAACAGAAGACCACATGGTCAACAGGAGTCAGTCAGAATCCACTTAATGATTTTTATTTTACCTTTAGGTTCTCGGGTTGTTTGTAGTAAACATCATCATTTATCAAACAATACCCCGAATCACTGATTTAAACCGATATTCATAAATAACGTAAACAAACTCGAGCTCATATCAGGAATTATAAATAACAAATAAGAATTACAGTCACACAGCTGGTAAAATGTGTTCCGCTCAACAATATAGAGGTCACAGCTGACCATGAACTTGTTGAACATCCATGTTTCAAACCATGAGGAGGGTAGGGCTCCCGAGTTCCTCCACACCAAAGTAGTCAAACCATTTCTTTATGAAGCTTGCTGGAGCAACACGAGAGTTCAAGAGAGGCTTTACTGTCATTTCAGCTCTATACAAGTACATAATGAAATGAAACAACGTTCCTCCAGGACCTCCAGGGTGCAACACAGAACAAAAAGTGCAAACCAGGACAATAAACACAGTGCAAATAAAACACAGTATGATGAATACAAAAGACATTTCTAATCTAGTAATTAAAGGAGACAAGACTAGTGAGAAGTGTAGTGTTGGTCAGTACATGGTAACTGGGGTATAACACAGATAACACAGGGCCTTCCCCAAGCTGTTTCCACAAAACATACTGTATGCACATAATATATTTTTGATTATTGATTCTTATACACCTGTGTATGAATGGTGTTCACATACTTGTAGCCATGTAGTGTATCTTTTAGGGACCTGGGTTCTATCCTGAACTTTGCTCACGGTCTGTGAGGAGTTTGGCGTGTTTGATCAGCGACCCTGATCAGGACAGAAGTGTTTTATTTAGTGACTCGTGTTTTATGTCGTGTGTAAATAGAAAGAGATTCGATGTTGTGATATTTCGATCATATTTCCATCGTTTGTGTATTATTGTGATGTTACACGTCATCACGTCGGTGATGGGGGGGGGGGGGGGGGGTGCGCATAAGGTGTGGGCGGGTCCGCGCCTGTCTCTCGTCGCGCGTGCCCGTGATACTCAGCAGCGTTATATCTTCTCAGTGCGCGTTCTCATCATAAACACAGAAACCGGATCATTTTGTTCTTTTGATTTAGTTTAATATTGATCTAATTCAGTCTGATTATTCGGTATTGATCTGATAGCTGTGGCGCGCGCTTTGGTTAGTTAATTCACCGCGTTCACGAGCTAATTCGGTAATAAAAGAGCGCGTGTGCGCGGATTACCGTGTTTTTTACCGGTTGTATTTGTTTATGTGTTTGTTTGTTTGATTGTTTTGCGATAGCCGCGTGTCACGAGCTTCTCTCACATCTCATCGAGTGTTTAGAATAAATTCGTGACGCAAAAAAAAAAACCGAACCGAAAACTCAGAATTTAATTCGGTTTATTTATACCGGATCAACCTGCTTTGAGAAACACGCGCACTGACTCGGTTTATTAGTGCTGCAGTGATACCGGAGGGTGCACACACAGGCTTGCACACGAACCGGAGCAGGTACCAGGAGATTTTGGAAGCTTTAGAAGGAGACGAAGATGTCTGGTGATGAGGTTCTGATCCCAGATGATCAAGCCTTCAACAAGTTTAAATCAGAGTGCACCTCAGATGAAGGATGGAATCAGACCTACAACAAGTCCGGTATTACGGTTCTCATCCAGATCCTGGAGGAAGAGAAGTCCCTGCACAAGATCAAGGTAAGAGAACCTGTGTGGAACCTCCATAGTCACGCCTGTCCTTATACATCTGAAATCAGAAGTTTAGGTGCACTCTCCAGGCTCAATGTACTACCAAGTTGTGAGAGAAACGCTGTCCACAGTCAGGTGAGTTTACATGGTCATGTGAAACCCTTGCTCCAAAAGTGGCCCAGTAAATCTTGACTGAAATTGGTTGTTGATCACACAAACTAAGAACAAATTTGCCTGTCTGGACACATTTCTTCTGTGACCATTAAGTAGACCTGTAATCAGAAATTTAGGAAGTTTGACCCACCAGACTGGAGTTTCACACTCCAATTTAGATTTATGAGTTCTATGTATTGTCCCAATTCCAACTTTTAACTTTATGCTCCAAACACACTTGATTATTTAATCGTTTTAAGGTTGGAACAGGTGTTCTTGGGAGCAGATAATTGAGAGCCCTTAAAACTCAGAGGAACCTTGTTTCAAAGCTTCATGAAATGTCCACAGAACAACCAGCACCCCAAACGTTCCTTGTCAGGACTTTAATTTTCAGTGTGGTTCACTCATAGGCAGTAATTTCAACAGGTCATTTACACCATTTGCTTTACTGTACTTTCTCCTTATTTGGTTTAAAGCTGCACTATGGAACTTTTGGGCATTTTAGGAGTTTGGAGACTTCTCTGGTAGATGTACGGTATTGCAGCAATTCATTAAAGGATGATTATATAACCCTGTGCTGATTCATCTGCTGGTTTATGGAGGCTGTGTGTGTAAGTGTGTGTGTAAGTGTGTGTGTAAGTGTGTGTGTAAGTGTGTGTGTAAGTGTGTGTGTAAGTGTGTGTGTAAGTGTGTGTGTAAGTGTATTCTGCTCAACAATAACTAATTGTTTCAGGCAATAATTATTAGGAACAAAATAAATACTCCCTGTTGTTAGTTCTGTGTTTCATGTTCCACCTGAAGAGCCCGAGCTCATGCTGCTGTGACCTTAATACATGTATTAGATGTACAAGGGATTCAAAAATGCTGACCAGCTCTTACAACCTCCAGATTACCTCCCCAAATCATCTGTAGTGGAGTATTAGGACTGGGAAGGAAGACGTCAGGGTTTAAGTTTATATTAGAACCTGATGGATTTTCCACTGAAACTCCTCAGTGTTTAATGTGCATGGTGTAATTTAGGAAGTGATGATATAAAGTGGTGTTTGTTGGTATTAAACTGATCAGCTGATTAATCTTTGTCATATTAACACAATCAGTTTCTGTAGCACAACATGATTTAATAAGAAAATAAACAATTAAAGCTGATAGACTTAATCATTTAGTTTCTCTTTAGTTTGGACATGAGGAGAATTAATTTATATTGTTGCTTAATAGAGTAAAACTGTGGGGTTTTTGTATTTATACCGTATTACATCTAATACACACTCACCTACAAATACTTCTGCACGATTAGATATAAAACAGTTTATCAGGTGATGGTGTGCAGTTTGGGACGCTGTAGTTTGTGTTTTTGACGCCGTGTTTAGCCGGTTGACTTTGCTACAGCGCCCGTGTTTACTCAGCAGGCCAGATCCTGGTCCTGGTCCTGGTCTGCGCTGAGTTTTTATGAGTGATGACGTGGAGATGTTTGTTGAAGGTGAGGAGAGATCATGTCGCTTTAACAGAAGCTTCGGTTTGTGCTCAAGGTCACAGTGAGAAATTTAATCCGAGTGTAAACAAAAGCTCCAGCGCTCCAGCATGGTCTAAACTCAACATCAAATTTGCTGGATGGATGTTTGATTAACTTGATTAAATATAGACCAGGAATCAACTAGTGTGTTTAGCAGCAGGTTTTAGTCTTGTGAACCTGTTGAGAATTTTGAATGAATGATACCTGCCGTATGATCTGATTCTCACGTTTGGTCTCTATACGCTGTAAAGTAATCAAAATACACTCCCATTGTCAGTTTACTTATTTAATGTAATGGATGTCCTGACTGGTTCCAGACGAGCTTCAGTAGAGCAAAGGCTTGATTCTGATTGGACCGTCGGGAGATATGGGGTCATTTTTAATTGCCCAGTTCAGTACCATCTGAACAGCTCTGTCTTTCTGTAACCCCCGTGTCGCCTTGTGGTTTTTAGTAAATCACCTGCTGCAGGTATTTACAGTAAAAGCTTCCTGAACAGTCTGTAACAGTATCTTAGGTTAGTAATTTCACTGTTGGTTGATCTTCATCAATACATTGAAAGATCATTAAGAGAAGAAAGAAAACCATCTTACAGTCTGAATAAAGACAAGATTATAATAGCTGTTATTATAATAAAGGCTACAGCAAGCGAACACACACACTTACTTATTCTTACACTATTATGCAGATTTTAGTTTCTCATAAATAAATAATCAGCTGCTTCACTGGCAGTTCATTAAAGCAAATGGTAGATACTACAGCCAGGTTAATTAAAAAACAGAATGTCGCTCCTCTTGTGGTCATTTTACTGTATTATGACATTATTTTTAAATGTTTTTACCACAGCTTTATCCTGGTCAGGATCAAGGTGGGTCTGGTTTTCCAGGAATCGATGCAACAATTCATTCCAATCCAAGATGCCAATCCATTGCGGGGCTACAGCCAAAAATATACATGTTTAACTTAATTTTACTACTTAACATTGAATTCATATCAATTTACATTTATTATTATAATAGTTATTATTGTTGATTATGATAAAACAATATAATAATAATAATTATAAAACAACTACTAGTAATAATAATATAACAATAATAATGCTACTAATAGTAATGATAATAACCAAAATCATCAGAGCTGGTGCGTATACACTAATAGAAGACTAAATCCTAATAATTTATTCTAATTACGCTAATATTCAAAATAGAATTAAAATAAAATAAAAATATACACCGATGAGGCATAACATTATGACCACCCCCATGGGCAGCGTCCTGTGACCACTGATGAAGGTCTAGAAGATGACCGACTCAAAGAGCAGCAATAGATGAGCGATCGTCTCTGACTTTACATCTACAAGGTGGACCGACTAGGTAGGAGTGTCTAATAGAGTGGACAGTGAGTGGACACGGTATTTAAAAACTCCAGCAGCGCTGCTGTGTCTGATCCACTCATACCAGCAGAACACACACTAACACACCACCACCATGTCAGTGTCACTGCAGTGCTGAGAATGATCCACCACCTAAATAATACCTGTTCTGTGGTGGTCCTGTGGGGGTCCTGACCACTGAAGAACAGGGTGAAAGCAGGTTAAAAAAGTATGTAGAGAAACAGATGGACTACAGTCAGTAATTGTAGAATTACAAAAGTGCTTCTATATGGTAAGTGGAGCTGATAAAATGGACAGTGAGGTGGTTTTAATGTACAATATATAACAAGGAGATATTACTCTAATATAGAAATAATGTGAAATATAGACTAAAACTTGAGTGACCTGTATTAGCAAATAAAAATTGATGGAATCTCAGTTTATCAGCAGTGTTGAGGTGAAGTCCACGTTAGCATATAAAACCTGTACAGCTCCTGTTCCACTTCCTCATTCCCACACTGAACCTGAGTAAGCTAAGCTAACAGGAAGTGGACTGTTATCCGAGACGGAGCGAGTACAAAACCCTACTGTTATCATGAGTGAGATGGATTAGGTACTGGTCACAAACGCTACTGAAAAGGTTCAGGTTTAAGTTTCGAGTTTCAAGAACTGAGAGGATTAGCCTAAATACTACAGAACAATCAAATCACCTGATTATTAAACGTTTCCCATGATTACTTGGGGCTCCTAGATCTGTATACTCTCAGAAATAGTCCTAGACAAATCTTTAATAAATGGTACTACTGGTTGTGACTGGGTGGAACCCTCAGTCGTACATTCCTTTCTGTTCTTAAAGTGGAACTTTCTCATTTAATTATTTACTATAAAATCATTTCTGACCCAGACAAAACAATAATATTATGGTATAATAAAAGGGCATTTATTATTTAGATAAATGAAAGATAAGCACAAATACAGGATTTTTTTTTTTTTTTTTTTTTTTTTTTTTTTAGATAATAAAAAAGAAACTTTGTCATCATTTGTCTTCAATTTCATTTTGTTTAAAAAAATCAGGAAAAAAATCGTATGGCATCGTGGGTAGAGTGTATCATTACAACCTGTTATATAAATATACGTAATAAAATGGAAAAGAACTTCCCCAGTGACATTTCAGAACCGTCTAATGGTTTTGTACCAGTCTTAAGAGTAGAGTTGGGTAGATTTGGGTGCTGTGGAAGCTGATTTCAACCCAGAAGAGGAACTAAAACTCTTCTCATACACCTACAGACAGGTTTGATTCTTTGATACTAAACCCTGTTCAACCTAGAAATGGGTGCAGAATCAAACAAATTTCAACCCTAGGGCGTGGCTGTACAGTGCTCACTACACCACCAATCACTACACAGTTTAGTGATGGGTCAGTGAATGAATTAATGAGTGATTATTAGGAGGAAGTCTATATTTACTAAAAGACCATTTTAAGTGCAGGATTTTTATCAGAATCCATTTTTTTGTTCTGCTCTACCTGTGTGGGTTGGCAGCTTGGTCCTGTTTGCCAGCGTGATCATGGTGGGCGTAATGGTGAACACGGCTCCTGGTACAAGAGCTTTATTATTTTTATTGTTTATAGTTTCTATTAAAAGGAGATGATGCTGCTGCTGACAGTCTGCTAAGAGAAGTGATGATTAATCACAGCAATTTCATTTCGTTTTATAGTTCTGCACCCTGTAACTCCTCATGAGCTCTTTCAGCTCTGTACACACACACACACACACACACACAAATATCAGGTGCGCATTGTACCAAATATACAGGTGAAGGTTAATTTTGTGCCATGGCTGCTGAATTTTTCATGACTGATCGTGGTTAAATACAGCTGCTGACTTTTCTGTGCCCTTATAAATAAGGCTAGTTTGACTGAACCGGTTCTAAAACAAGTCAAAACCATTCACTGCAGGTCTGTTCAGGTCAAGTTATTTTATTATTAAACACCAGGTTGTATTGAATAAATCCTGATGTGAATTATCTGTGTTATCTGCAGCGTATCTGGAGCAGAGCTGCTTCTGTGCCACTTCTTAATCACTCTGCTGTTCTTACCTTCGTGCAAACATTAAAATCTGGTTCTAATTTCTGGTTCGAATTCGTCTCTCTTTGCCGCCGGGGTTCAGGACGCTCTACTGAGAACAGATCTAATTTAATAACCTGATTTAATTTTTCATAAATCATGGAAATGTCATTCAGAATCTCGGTAGCCCACTAGTGAAGTGTATATGGGTCAGCGCACTGTGGCGTGTAGGTGGTGCGAGTTTATAGTATTGTTTCTATTTTATTCTATAAGTGTTGTGTGGATGCTTTGGTTCTTTATTAAAGTTGAAGTATGAATGTAATGAAATTTTTAATTGGTCCGGCGTGACTGTTCAGAATGTAACTGCAGGGAAGTCGTTTTAACAGACGATCCATCAAACTTTATATGTAAAAAATAATATTTAAATACATTACAGGGATGTAAGAGCGCTAAGGTGGTGCAGCGGCAGTGGACCTGAGATTGTTATGCATGCAGCAGGAGTCGTTAGATTGCTGTGGAAAACTGGTTATATCCAAAATTAGGAGAATATAATGGATTAAATTAGAAGGATATAATAGGGCTATAATAGGGTCCTGTTTCCACCCGGCCCCCTCACTTATACCACTTATAAACGTCCTCACGTAACCGTGGGTGGCACGGTGGCTCAGTGGGTAGCTCTATCGCCTCACAGCAGGAAGGTCCAGGGTTCGATCCCCTAGAGTTTGCATGTTCTCCCCGTGTTGGTGTGGGTTTTCTCCGGAGGCTCCGGTTTCCTCCCACAGTCCAAAGATGTGCAAGTGAGGTGAACTGGAGATGCAAAATTGTCCATGACCGTGTTTGACATTAAACTTGAACTGATGAATCTTGTGTAACTACCGTTTCTGTCATAAATGCAACCAAAGTGTAAAACATGACGTTAAAATCCTAATAAACATTTTCAGATGCATCATGGGTAACGCAGTTTTTCTTTCTCCATCTCTCAGTGTCGGATGGTGTGTAAGGACGTCTCTGCTGAATCCATGTACGACGTCCTTCACGACATCGATTATCGGCAAAAATGGGACTCCAACGTCATCGAGACCTTCGACATCGGCAAACTGACGGTGAACGCCGACATAGGCTATTATTCGTGTAAGAAACCTCCCATAATGCATTTCGTCCACCAGATTTGCATCAATCCTCAAACACTAATCTTCATGTATTATTAATGACAGAAAATGACTTGTTTATCATGTTTTTTGTCGTGTATTTATAGGGAAGTGCCCAAAACCTCTGAAGAACCGTGATGTCATTACTCTGCGCTCCTGGCTGCCTATGGGCAACGATTACATCATCATGAACTACTCTGTGAAACACCCGGTACGAGACGCGCCACCGTTGTTCTAATAGTATATTTTACATCGAAATAAAGATTAATATAGTAACTACTGTTATTAATGATAATGAGAACATCAAAAACATATTACAGTATTTAAAAAGTAGATACAACTAATGACAGTGGTGCAGAATTTGGCATAAAAGACACACTGTATATTCTGTATTAAACTGATTAAGTGGAATTAATCTGGCTGGTTTATATGTCAGTACACCACCTGCTTTCTCTTCATGATACTGATGTGTGACAGCTGTTCTTTAAGCTCCACTTATTTTATTATATATTTATTATAAACATCCATGATTTACTCTGAACTGAATAAATTCATGTAGAAGAACCTGTCGTGTCACGTTAACTGTAAACAGTCATGAAGAATCCTGTTCCAAATTTTGATTGGCTGCCACAATTTCCCCCTTTTGAATGTTATTAAATCATTCAGCATCATTGTACATGCTAATTAATTATAATTATTATGTACAGCATATAAAAGTAAATAATTCAGATGCATTCGGATCCCTTTCTTATTCTAAACTTGGTTGCTTTGTGCCTCCAGCCACCAGGGGGCTCTAAGTACTTTCATTTATTTATATATTTTAGCATAATGATTGTTTCAGTCTGTATTTATTTTATTTTGTGTGTGTGTTTTTTTTAGAAATACCCTCCGAAGAAGGACATAATACGAGCCGTCTCCATCCAAACAGGTTACCTCATCCAGAACAACGGCCCCTCCAGCTGTACCCTGACCTACCTGGCACAGGTCGACCCTAGAGGTAACGTCAGCTCACGCTGCCACACTGGCGCACAAACACTGGCACAAGCCAAAGTGAACTTTGTACTTACATGTACTTAAATCTGCACCTGCACTTTAAAATCCAAACCTAGCTTATTAGTTCATACACATCCAAGCCACATCCATTAAATTCTCCCAGTATAAAAAACACAAGGGCATCTTGATGGTACAGCAGGTGGTGTAGATGCCCCACAACAAAGTGGTTCAATTCTTGGCTGTAAAGTGAGTGATGCCCTATGATGAATTGGAATCTCCGCCAGTGTGATTTCTGGTGGTGTAGAACCCACTGTGGCCCTGATCAGGATAGTTGTTATAATTAAATAAATAAATGTTTATTTTGAAGGTGTTTTTAAACGTTTTCTCTGTAATTTACGTTGCAGGTTCTTTACCCAAGTGGGTGGTGAATAAGTCTTCCCAGCTCCTCGCTCCTAAAGTGAGTTCTTTATACCTTTATACAACAAATGCCTGAAAGTATGTGGCCGTACTTCCTAATTAATGACTTTTTAGCAGCAGTTTGCTGTTTCAGCGTGATTGTAACCATGTGTCTGGCCCTTAATTCTGTTGAATAGCTTTGAGACGAATTGGAATGTGGATTGTGAGTCAAGCCTTCTCAGAGCAGAGCAGTACCCACAAAAAGTGCTTTATTATATTTGTTAAACCAAAAGAAGGACCTGAGTTTGATTCCCTGGCTGTGTGGAGTTTGCATGTTCTCACTGTGTGGGTTTCCTCAGGGTGCTCTGTTTTTCTCCCACACATCCAGAGACGTGCAGTCAGGCCAACTGTAGATGGCTCTAGGTGTGCGAGTGTGCGAGTGTGCAGTGATGGACTGGTGGGTCATACGGGGTGTTTCCTGCTTTTTTGCCCAATAAACCAAAACCAAACTTTATTTTTTTGACCTAAATAAAGTGGTGGTGAAACCGCAGTGAATGAATGAATGGTGCACCTCTGCTGTGGGTGTGGGTGTCTGTGTAGGTGTGTGGGTGTAGAACTTGACCTGAATAAAGTGGTGGTGAAACAGACAGTGAATGAATAAATAGTGCACCTCTCCTGTGTCTGTGTAGGTGTGTGTATGTGTAGGTGGATGTGTGTGTGTGTGTCTGTGTCTGTGAGTGTGTATGGGTGTGTGTCTTTGTAGGTGGGTGTGCGCCCGGGTGTGTGTGTTTGTGTGTGTCCTCGTCTTTTTTAAGCCGAGTGTCAGTGCTAATAAAGAGCCTAAATAATTTTGTCCCCCCTTCATGAAAGTGAGTTAAATGAACCTCTCATATTTCTTTGTCTCTTTCCGGTCCAGACGATGAAGCGTATCGCCCGGGCGTGTACGAAGTACGGCGAGTGGAAGCAGCGCCACAATCCGGGTTATAAGCCGTGGTTGTACCCGGAGCAGAGCCGGCTGGGTAGCGTGGCGCTGTCCGAACTGTCTCTGCAGCACGCCGAGTCTCTGGAGAACATCGACGAGAGCTTACTGAACGAGACGAAAGATGAACGAGCCGACCACAGCGACGACGACTGATACACACACACACACAGCAGAAGTGATGAGGGGGTGGAGACCACACGCATAGGGTGCACATAGAAATGTATTCAGGTCAGTGAGAGGAACATCTACAGGATTATTTAAGGAATACTGAGGCACTTTATCCAACACTAACACCAAAACATCAACACATTTATAATAAATCCATCACGGCAGCCGTCAGCTGTGTTTCAAGTGACCTTTTATTCACAACTTACCATGTTGAGCCACAACGATGCCACAAACTCAAGTTCTTCCTGTCTTTCGTATCAGTCATGCAGTGCCACCCAATCCTGGCATCTGTACGTTTATGTGATTGGAAGTGAGCATGAATATTTAGCCACTAATAACGTGCATCAGCTGCAGGTCTGAATTACTCAATAGGCTGTGTTTACAGAGCTCAGAGGAAGCACGTGTTAGCCTTATCCTCCCACAGTGGAAGCTGTTACGTGATACAAGTCTAAATTATTGGGTGAAACGAAGAAGAAGATGTTAAAATTATTTAAACTGTGATAAACCCGTGACGACACATTAACAATGATTGATGAACCAGAATCAGTTATCAGTTTGTGATAATTTTATTTACATTAATAACAGAATAAAGATAAAACAAAACAAACATAAAACTAATTCAGCTTCTTTAAAAGCAGTAAAATAGTTTCAGCATGTGCAAATGCAAAAACATTATAATAGAATAATAACAATTATTACATTATTAATTAAATATAAATAATAATTGAAAAGTAGAGCCAATAGCAGACAAGGTAGGCTTGCTAACTAGCATTCCAAATACATCTACGACAAACTGATTTCTTAATTTCCCATAAAAGTATTTGTGGTTTCAGTGATAGTGATATTTTGTTATATTAATAGAGTTTAAATATAAAAACGCTTTCATGTAGCTATAACTACAACTGTTTTGAATCAACCTGGATGTTCAAACAACAACAAAATGATATTAGTGCCAACAAACTGTTCTATAAACAAACAATAATACGTTTCCATAAAAGGCGGAGGCTTCCTGTTCTTTCCTCAGTATGTGTAGAAATGATCGTCAGTGGTAATTATTTACAAAGACGTGATGGTACAATTTCTGATTTATTTCTTTACTATACAAACTGGCACATACAGTAACAAAGGACCAAATATATAATTTAAATGAAGATTAATATAAAATATTAGAATTATTACACAATATTTATATGTATTCAGTCCTGACCCACACCATTCACATCATGTCTTGGATGTGAAGTCCATTGTTCACAGGACAGGGTTGCAGTTTTTCCTCAGTACATGTAGAAATGATTGTTGGTGGTAATCACACACACACACACACACACACTCTGCAGATACTGATGGATAAAGACTCTGAAGTATTCCTTTAATACACACACAAACGTGCTCAGAAGTTCTAAAGCAGTAACCAATAACAAGGGATCAAATGTACTAGTTTATCATATTAATACCCGTATATTAGATGTATTATTTTTTCACCAGACATCCTCTTATAAAGTCATTTTGGAGCCTCTGCAGCCACCCTGACGCCCCCCTCAAACCCCCACGCACACACCCACTCCTTTATCCACTGATTTCTCCAGTCATTACATGTAGAGGCTTTACTGCACACACACAGAGACACACACACACACACTACTGCTAAATTCCCTGCAAGCACCTTTCACTTTATTTCCCAGAGTTCCATGCACCAGTACACCCCTCGTTACAGCATGAAGTGACACTCAGGGTGGGCAGGGGGCGCTGTGAGCATCAATAAATGTTTAAATACTAAAATAAATGGTAATGCTGTGTGATTATTTCAGATCAGTGTGATTTTAATGGTGTGTGTGTGTGTGTGTGTGTGTGTGTGTGTGTGTGTGTGTGTGTGTGTGTGTGTGTGTGTGTGTGTGTGTGTGTGTGTGTGTGTGTGTGTGTGTGTGTGTGTGTGTGTAGCACCCAAAAATAGGTAATTTTATAATAATTAAAAGAACAAAACACGCAATAATATTTATTTCTATAATAACAAAGTATAAAAAAAGTATATAAAAAATAAAAACGTGGCTGTGGAGCTGTGTGTGTGTGTGTGTGTGACGTCATCACCAGCGAGGTGTCCAGATTTGGGGGACGGGTACCAGCGTGGCAGGTCGTCATGGCAACAGCGTTTCCTTTCATCAACAGTGCAGGAATGAAGCATTTAGGAAACAATGAGGGAGACGAAGCAGCCCCGGCTGGACTTGTGCCTCAGTTCAGGCTTCCACACACCGCTCCCAACAGCGACCCTGACCAGGATGAAATGCTTTTATCCGTTCATTTACTCACATACTCATTAACTAACGCATGAATGTACTTAATCTCGTTATTATTCCTGTTTTGTAAATAAATGATTTAGGTGTTAAAATATTTTTTTTAATGCGTGAAATAATCTAATAAAAAATAAAATACAAATAAATTCATGCAGCGGTTCACTGTCGCCCTCTAGAGCTACACAGAGGAACTGAAAAACATTCAAATAATAAATACACTTTATTTAAAGCAGTAAGTAATAATAATGATAATAGTAATTTACAAAAAAGTAATAATTAATATTAAATAATAACTTACTAATATAAATGCTAATTATAATCATTTATAATAATAATAATTTACTCATTTAATTTACTCTCATGAAGAAGCATCACCCAGCCAGCAGATGCTGCAATTGCCGCAGGAATAAGAAACCAATTTGACCCTCCCTACCTCAGACACAGCTAATCATGTCTTTGTGGGCATCTGGCCAGTTGATTGCACAGCTAAGATTCACAGCTAAGGTTCTTTATAGAACACATAGAAGGGTTGATAATTTAGGTGCCACACAGTAACATGGGTTCTGCGGACCTAAGTTCACATGGTTATAGGGCCGTTGTAGCCTAGTGGTTAATGTACTGGTAATCAAAAAGTCGCTGGTTCAAGCCCCACCACTGCTTGGTTGCCATGGTTGGGCCCTTGAGCAAGGCCCTTAACCCTAAATTGCTTAGACAGTATACTGTCACAGTACTGTAAGTCACTTTGGATAAAAGAGTCCGCTAAATGTCAAAAATGTAGTGTAAATGTAATGCAACATGGTCACCTGCACCTGAGTGTTTTTCCCGGCCACTTTGGTTTCCCTTCACCTCTTAAAAACATACAGAAGGTAGATTGGCTTCTCTAATAAATAGTGAACTGATGAGCATGTGCCGCCTTGCAGTTGATGGGTGCCCAGTCCAGGACGTATTCCTGCCTCACATCTGCCGTTGCCACTATGGTGGCCCATCGTACCGCTGACCAGTATGGAGTGGTTACTAAAATAAATCAAGGAACTAATAAGTGTAAAAGTAAAGTAAAAGTGTAAGATCCAGTAGTCAAATAGTAACATCGACCATTAAGAAGCCATTAATAGGTATAAACATGTATCTGATCCAGCATGTTCTGTGCTCCATTGGACCACAGAGCAAACCCCATTTAAATAAATATAGGCTGATGCTAATGCTAACCATCTATTATACCTCCATACTTTTAAACTTGGTGCTAGCAGTTTGGGGAATGCCTTTTCCTGTTTTGAATTGTCCTTATCACTTAATATCCTGGGCGGCACAGTAGCTAAGTGGGTAGCACTGTCGCCTCACAGCAAGAAGGTCCTGGGTTCGATCCCCAGGTGGGGCGGTCCGGGTCCTTTCTGTGTGGAGTTTGCATGTTCTCCCTGTGTCTTCGTGGGTTTTCCCCCAGGTGCTCCGGTTTCCTCCCACAGTCCAAAGACATGCAAGTGAGGTGAATTGGAGATACAAAATTGTCCATGACTGTGTTCGATATAACCTTGAGAAGTGATGAACCTTGTGTAACGAGTAACTACCGTGTGTCTGTCATGAATGTAACCTAAGAGTGTAAAACATGACGTTAAAATCCTAATAAACAAACAAACAAACTTAATATCATTTCCCAGTGCAGTGAAGTGTGGATTATAAAACGTTCGGGTGTCCATATACTTTTGCTCATACAGTTTATAACAAGTAGACATGATAAAGAACAATGCTGTTATTAAAAGCTGTAAGATGTGAGTGATTTTTGGTTGAAATTGTTACTAAAAGCAGCAGATCAGTTCGGTATGTTGGTCCCCACGTGACCGGACTGCTGCTGCCCCTGCTGCGGAAGTTTTGGGTTTTTTTTCGCACCGGGATTTTGTTTGGTTGCGCGCACACACACACACACACACACACTCACACACATTCACCCATTCATTCACACACACACTCACCAGCACACACTCATCAGAAAGGCATTTGAATAAACTGGCGTGTAAAAGTAAAGTTAAAATGAGAAGTCAGTGTGGGTGTTGCGGTGCTGGTGCAGACGCGCTGCGGCGGTTCGGAACAGCGCAAAGCGGATTGTTTTAAAGATGCCGAAGTAAACAACCGAGCAGTACCCATCCAACCAGTGTTTATGTCCTGGATTCGATAGTTTTATACATTTTGGATTTGGTGAGGCTTTAAGAAATAAAACAACTGAGTAAGTATTCACATTCCAACTTTTTATCCTTCATATTCAGTAAAACTGCGCAGTTTGTTGTCATTTAGCAGACCGTTGGTGTTTGGAGTGCGGATTTAATCAGAACTGTGTGTGTTCGTGTATTTAAATGAGTGTTTTTCACTATTTCATGGTTATATGTTGGTATGTGTGTGAATCTTGTGTTAGAGAAGTGTTTATGTATTTAATGTTTGTTATGAGGACCGGTTGCTCCAGTCCTCGGAATGCAGGAATCACAGATACCAGTAATACACACACACACACACACACACCATAAGGAAATAAACACAGTTTGTACCAGATACTTATACTCTTTTAAATAGTTGATTTGTAACGTCATGCTTTAAAATGTGATTGTTGTATTATATAGTTTTATGGACTCCAACAACGTCGCATGTTTATCCAGTAATAAATGTAACTCAGCACCGAGTTACTGTTTACATAGAATTGAATCTTTATAAATAAATACAGACACAAAAATTGAACTACATGCATTAAATTCTACCGAAGCTGATCTTCTGGGTTGAAGCTTCTCCTGCTTCGTTGCATCCACATTTACGCAAAACAAACCAGTTACAAGCTGAAATCAGCTCACATCTCACCCCAAACACTCCTTATTTCTAATAAAACTAATTTTATTAGTCATAGCGCAGCAGAAATGTTTTGGTGATATTTGAAACTTTTCTTATCAAAAACAAGTTGGAATTCACTTGTTTATACTTACTTATAGTTACTTATATTTATGACTGAATACATTTCAAACGATTGAGGGTTAAGACCCAACAGTGGCAACTTGGGATTGGTGGTGCTTAAACCAGCAACCTTCTGATTATTAGACCAGTCCCTTAACAAATGAGCTACCGCTGACCTGGATGTTAAACTAGCACGGAACAAGTGAAAACTTGGTATTTCAGATCTTCAACACATTGCCCTCATGGGTGTTTTTAAGCACACAGACCGAATCCCAAATGACCCAGGATTTAAATGATGGTTTCATACCAGCATTGTGACCCTACCAAGGGAAGAACCTTCAAAATTAAGATTCAGTATTAACTGTATTTAACTCTTAACTGTATTTACTCTGTGCTGGAGCTGCTGTAACACTAAAATTTCTCCCATGGGGATCAATAAAGGAATCTTAAAATGAAAGATTTTAAGCAAGTAAAGGACTGGAAGAAACAACGCTGTTCTTTAATTACAAATAAAAAAATTAAAAAGTAAAACTAAATTAAAACCACTAAGAAGCGTAGGCCTACATGATTTATATCTCATGCTGCGGGACAGTGGTGGCACAGTGGTAAAGCTAATAGCCTGTTTACCAGAAGGCTGAAGGTGCAAATTCCAACAAGCTGTCACGGTTGGATTCCTGACCAGGAAATTTAATCTGCTAATCTTTTATGCTTCTTTAGTTGTCCTATTGACTTAGTGTCAAAATATCATAACACTACAATCTTCTGTAAACACAAAATACTTCCACATGTTTAAGTCACTAGATTTAGGTGTAACATTGTAAATTTTGGGCCCTTGATAGGTTACTGCAGTGATACCCTCTCACTCGATGCTGTTTAGTGTCCTGTATTTACTTATTTATAACCGCTACCTAAAGCTGGCTCATACTCTAGAAAACAATTTGTCTGGCTATCTAGGAAATGAGAAGCGTTGAGAATGTACTCTTTTATCTGACGTGTTGGTTATTATGATTGTTTTTTTCAATATTCACTACCTCATTTAGTAGCTTCCACCATACAGAGAAATGTACGTTACAATCATACACTCATAATGTTGATTAGATGTGATATGAATGAATTTGTTCAGACGTGAAGCCGCTTGTAGTGTCAACATCGTGCTCACTGTCCCAAAATGTTTGGTTTTTATAATAATGACATTCAGAGCAAAATGCATCGGTAAATGTTTAAAATTTAAAAAACATTTGATTTAAGACACAACATTATTCAGCACCCATGTCACCCACATTTATTTAGTAAATGAACAGAACCAAGCTTTTTAGCAGCCACAATTTTAGCAGGGATTTTAGCAGCCACAAACCATTTTCATCTCAATCATTTGGAAAAGAAACATTGGACATGGATTTGAAACATGGATTTGAACCCAGTACAGATGCTGTGACCTGGTGAGACCTGAGGGCAGCAGCTCATGTCTGATAAGCAGCAGATTGTCTGATTTAAAAGCAATTCTGATAAAAAAGAGAGTTTAAATTCTTCCAAAGTGATGAGAAAGTTCAGCTACAGTCAGTGCTGATAAAGCTACTGTAGCACGCTATAGTTTAACTCTTTCATGGGGGGGCTAATGGTGTTTGTAAACTTTTTGTTTTGTTTATTAAATGAATTAATTTCTCTTTGTGTGAGGGAGTGTAAGTGTGAAAGAGTGCAAGTGAAGAAGTACAAGTGTGCAAGTAAGGGTGCACAAGTGAGAGTGTGAGGGTGTGAGAGTGTGCAAGTGAGAGGGGTGTGCGAGTGCTACATTCCATAAAAACTCTCATGGCACTTTGTACTAATCATCACACTTGGAACAACAAGCACCACAAATGGTGAAAAACAGGCAACACAAATCACCTGGCTAATCCCACCCAACAGTGAAACCTGGTGGAGGCAGCATCATGCTATGAAGGTGCTTTTCAGTGGCGCGGACAGGACGACTGGTTAGAATTGAAGGACGGATGAATGCAGCCAAATTCAGGAACATCCTTGAAAAAAATCTGTGAGCGCTGGCAGTCTCAGACTGGAGCAACAGGTCACCTTTCAACCTGACACTGACCCAAAGCATACAGCCAAAACAACACTGAGGTGGCGTCAGGGCAAGAATGTATCACAAACCGTACTAATCACCCTACTTAGAGGTAGTTAATAACAGCCTTTTGGCAGAAAACAGTTTGTTTAAACTACATATAAAGAGTATTTCCTCTGTTCTTAATATGTTCCTAGTTTGTAATTGAGCATTTAACATTTTTATCAACAGTATTTAAACCGTTTTACAGCAGAAAGCTGAAGTTAAAGAGGAATGTTAGAAAGAAAAACAAGAGTGTGAAGTAAAAATGTCAGGCTCACCCCTAAAGGAAATGATTAATCTCTGATAATGATCTTTGCATAAACGTTCTCCGCTTTTAACGTTCAGATCTTCCTGTGAGACCCCCAGTCAGGAAATGTTTATTTTAATCTGCCTTTAATTTGAAATATATAATTCTAAATATATATCACATGCACATGCTCAGTTAGGTGTGTTACCGTGGATGAGAAGGTTTAGGAAACGGACTGAACACGCTGCTGGAACCTGTTTCAGTAGGAACTGACCCATAGGCAGTCTAATCAAGAATGGAAAGCCTGTAGGACTGACATCAGGATTCTTGAAGTTTTGGCCTTTTTGGAATTGTTTAATAAGTTAATAAACATAAAGGTTTAACGTTTCTTTATTGCACAAACTTCCTGTCATGTGAAACGTCTGCTCTCAAACCCGCAGTGGACGTTAACGTTGGGCATGTTGTAATGTGCAGCTCTTGGGGTTTTCTGAACAGAAACAGGAAACAGGAGGGTCACTGTGTTCATCTGCTCAGTCATCTCAAATATTTGACATTTAGATTAGAACCCGCAGTCACATGTTTACACCCCGATATTTAGACGGATCATGTGTGCGTGATGGCATTGTGTGTGTGTGTGTGTGTGTGTGTGTGTCACTTGTCATTAATTACAAATCAGAACCCAGTTAAAGAAGTTCTAATTTCTAATGTACAGTGTGTTTGTTCTAACATGGGTTCTATTATTTTGTACTATTTCTGTGGTCTGTGGGTTCTGTATTAAGTCTTCACACACACACAGTAGCTGCATTAATACAAACACAATGTTTTAAATGAGCTCTGAGCTGTAAAAACGTCTTTACCGTGAATTTCACAGCGAAGGTTTCAGTCTCAGTTCAATGTTCCTTAGAAATCCAATGAGCTTTATTTTGGCTCCCTAAAAGGACCTAAATTCTCAGGTTTAAAGCCAAGGTTTGTTTTTATATACTAATTTCTGGTCCACCTGGAACTGGAGGTCTAAATTTTGTCTGAACGAGATTAAGCTTAAGCTCTGATTATGCTGACTGGCTGGTTTGTGATGTTACTTGGCGGGAGTGGAACAGTGATCTGTGGATTTAATAAAGAGACGGGTGTGTTTCTGCTATTTGTTCTCTGACACATCTGAATCATGTCTTAATTGGAGTCAGTATGGTGTAAATTAATTTAAATGTGTCGTGTTTTCGCGCAAAGTTAGTGTAATTTAGGGTAAATGATCTCTTTTTTTACACAATTGAATTGGTAAATGTATTAGTAATAAACGTGAATGAAACACCTAAATGTAATAAATTAGGAGGGGTGTCTTCATGCATCCCAAAAATCTGTACTGCAACCTGTAAATCCTCACATTTCTATTCCAAATTATCAAAAAGAACTATAATAACTATAAACAATCACACAACCAGCTAGATTATTTTAATATTGTGGTGCTGGTCAGACTGGTTGTGGGACGTGCTGTGTAACGTGTCTTCCAGTCATCATGCTTCTACAGTTGAATAATACCAGTATACCTTCCTCATTCTCCACCAGCTTTATTCTCAATTGATTATTTCCAACAATTAGCAAATTTCTCTTAGATAAATGGACCCACCATGTCCTGTTAGTGAGAGTGAGAGGAAATACAGTATAATAAAACTTCAAAGTCCAAAATGAGTGGTAAAGTTTGTGGGTTATTTATGAACAAATCTGTTGTTTGTATCTGAGCACTCGTTGAATGTCTCTGCTGGTCTGAATGTTTGAAATGGTTTTGATAGTAGTTTTGAAACATGTAGATAGAAAACGAATGTTGTACATATTGTTTTGACTGTTTCAGACGTGATTTGCTCTGAATCATTAACCAAAAAGCTGAGTTGGTCTGTAGTCATCAGGATTTTGGGAATTTCCCAGTATGTGTGTCTTTTCGTGTTTGTTCTGCAGTCTTGGTGTCCTGGAGTTTCCAAAAATATAAAATAGTACAGCATGTTTGTTTCCTGCAGGTGGTTTTGTGTAGAGTTAGTGTTAGAGACGAGTTCAGCGTCTGTACAGAAGCTCTGATCGCGAGTGAACAGTGGTGTTTTCAGCACTTTTATAGTGTTTCTGCTCCTGTGTTTAGAATTCTGCACATGAAGTAGAGGGGTGAAAGTACTTTCAGGATAGAATTTTGGCCCTAGTGGTTTCAAATTGAATTCCAGGAGCAGGTCATGATTCCTTCACCCTTTAGTGACAGAAGTCATGGTTTTGATAGTGATTGTGGAAAGTCTATAACATGATTAGCAGTGGGAATGTAAACAAGGCAGCCCAGGCTAGATGTTCTGCAAATACTGTTTTTTTTTTTTTTTTTAAACCTGATCATAAAGACTTTAAATTGATTAATTAAGAGTTAATTTTTTCTGCAGATAGTTCCAGTTTATTTGCAATAGTACGAACAATGAAATGTAAACCAGTGCAATTTAACAGTGTTTATATTGTGAATAAATGTACAGCACAGTGCGGCAGATCAACCACAAAACACATTTTTATTTAATCAGGCAACAAAACACTAGTTTTTCCAGTACTAAACAGAATTCCTGTTGTTATTCTTTAAAGTTTGGCTCCAGGTTGTGGTTGCTGCCTTATTTTAAGTGTTTGATGGATTGTAGGTGTTAAAACTTAATAATAATAATAATAATACATTTTATTTATATAGCGCTTTTCAAGATACTCAAAGACGCTTTACATAAGACAAATAATCAAAACAAATACGTACATACACCATACAAATCATAGTACAAAATCAAAATAGTACATCAACATCAAGAATAATTAAGATAAAAACAAAGAGAGCAGCATAAGACAGTTCATTAAAAATTAGCTAAATTATGAGAGAGAACAACAAATATAGAACAATTTCTTAAAATTAGACAGAAACAGGACAGATTCACATGCAATCAGGAAACTGAAAACTTTACAAGTTTTAGGATCTAGGACTTCACATTTCTGTCGTGATCTAAGTATAAAAACTATTAAAAAGAATAGCAAAAATAAAAGCATTTATTTCGTGTTGTTACAAGTTAAATGCCATTTTGAATAGATGAGTTTTGAGAAGTGACTTGAATTTGGACAGGTCAGGACAATCTCGTAGGTGTTTGGGGAGAGCATTCCATAAAGATGGAGCAGCTATGGAAAAGGCCCTGTCACCCCAGGTCCGGTGCTTGGTCCTAGAGGGTATGGACAGTAGGTTAGCCTCAGAAGAGCGAAGGCTACGGGAGGGAATGTGCTGATGGAGCAGGTCGGTGAGGTAGGATGGGGCCTGATTATGGAGAGCTTTGTGAGTGAATAGAAGAATTTTGAATTGAATGCGTTGAGCAACGGGAAGCCAATGAAGTTTTTGGAGAACAGGTGTAATATGATCACGGGAGCGAGTATGAGTAAGGAGGCGAGCAGCTGAATTCTGGATATACTGAAGTTTTTTTAGGATTTTGTTAGATGTACCATAAAGGATGCTATTGCAATAATCAATTCTGGATGTAATAAAAGCATGAATCAAGGTTTCGGCGGCAGAAAAGGAGAGTGATGGACGTAGACGTGCTATGTTTTTTAGATGAAAGAAAGCAGTTTTGGTGATGTGATTTACATGGCGGTCAAAAGAGAGGTTGCTATCAAAAATTACACCAAGATTTCGGATGTTAGAAGACAGAGACAAAGTGTCATTATCAATGGTAATTTGAAAATTTTTTTTGGTTTTTGCCAGGGTTGTAGGACCTACGATGATCATATCTGATTTTTCACAGTTTAATTTGAGGAAATTAGCTTTCATCCACAATTTCATTTCAGTGATGCAATTTGTCAGAGTGGAGTGAAGTTCAGTATTAATGGATTTGGAGGAGATGTAAAGCTGAATATCATCAGCATAGCAGTGGAAATGTAAACCATGCCGACGTATGATGTCACCAAGGGGGAGCATATAAAGAATAAACAAAAGGGGACCTAACACTGAGCCTTGGGGAATGCCTTGGGACAGTGGAGCAATGGCAGAACTACAATTGTTGATATTAACAAACTGTTGTCTGTTTACGAGATATGACCTTAACCACAAAAGGGCAGTACCAGTGATGTTGACAGAGGATTCAAGGCGGGACAGAAGAATGGAGTGATTAATGGTGTCAAAAGCTGCAGTAAGATCAAGGAGGACGAGAATATTAATTTGTCCAGAGTCTGAGGAAAGAAGAAGGTCATTTGTGACTTTGAGGAGGGCTGACTCAGTGCTGTGCTGGGGGCGGAAACCAGACTGAAATGATTCAAATAGATTATTGGAATTTAGGTGATCTTTGAGCTGTGAGGCAACAACACGTTCCAGTATTTTCGACAGAAATGGAAGATTGGAAATGGGCCGAAAGTTACTCATAATGTTAGTCAAGTCCAGGTTTTTTAAGTATGGGAGTAACAGCAGCCAATTTGAGTGATTGAGGGACTGAGCCAGAACTAAGAGAGGACAAGTACAAGTACACTGTAAATTAGACAAAAAATCACACAGTTTAGATCACCGTCGGTTGTTTTTTGTTACAGTACACTTGTTTTTATCAAGGATCATCGACTGAGCATCCGTTTCTGTTTAGAGCTTATAGCAGAAGCTCCTCACCAGATCGACTTTCAGAAGATCTTTCTCAATAAACATTTCCTTACTCTAGTACAAATACACACCAGTGTGAGAACTCAAATCTGCTGGAACCCTGTTAAAACAAACATAAAAGTTAAAGGAACTGAAGGGTTACAAAGAAAATAAAGACCCAATATATAATTTTGCATTTTTAATGTTTGATTCTTGGCTTCCTTTCAGTGTTGTTACACTTTCAGTTCATCAGAAAGACACACCTACACAAACACTGGAACATATTAAATAATATAATATGATTTGACAGGTGTAATTCACACATACTTCCCTCTGCAGGGGTATTTACCAGGACACTGATCATTTATATCTGCTGTAGATTGTCTGTAGGTCATAAAGTAATTACGAGCTTTAGATAAACCCGTCTCCAATTAAACTTGTCTCTTATCAGCTCTTCAGATTCCTCCCCCAGCTAAACATTCAGTGGTTTAACATGATTAGAGCAGCCAATGAATGCGGTTCTTGATGTGGATGCAGAACTGCCGAACAGAACAGGATTATTCCTACAAAAAAATACACATACATGTCTGACCTCTGAGATTAACACATGATTAATCCACATGTTAATTTGTCCACTCATCCAGTTATCTATCTGCTTATTCATCCATTCATACACTTACTCATTCTACCATCCATTTATTCATTCATCAGTCTGCCCGTTCATCCATTTCTAATGCCATGCCATTAATAATTATCTGCATTAATAAGTTATAAATGTAAAATCATGGTGTTACAGGATGTGGTGGAGCCAGGGCCACTCATGCGGAAAATTATAATGCCAGTAATCGCTGCTCATTTAATAAATACCTCAGCACATCAATCAGTTTTTTGTATTTCATTTTGACATTAGAGTTTCAGTTTGATATACCCATGGTTTGCAGTGGGTTAAAGGTCAGTTTTCTCCACATGAAATCATGTCTCTACGGACCTCGCTTTGTGCACAGGAACACAGTCATGCTGAAACAGAAAAGCGTCTTCCCCAAACTGTTGCTACAAAGATGTGAGCATTAAATTTATGCTGAATTGTATAAACCTGTTGGCAATATGTGTGGTTAAAACACCAGTAGTAGTTAGTACAGCCACAGCAGCGGCCTTTCTTTAGTGGTCACCCTTTTTAAGGGTTTCAGAATTAACCTGACCTTCCCTCTTTACTCTGCCCCTTCTACTTTAGAAACCTTCCTAAAGAGCTCTTCCTAAAGCTTCTGTGCTTATGAGATCTTTTAGAAGGTTTGTAGTAGATGGTCTACATTGCTAGTTGATGATAAGCTGGTCTACTGCCAATCTGTGGGTGAATTCGAGAGTTAGTGGTCTGGAGGTCAGAACTTGTTAAGATCAGCATCAGTGTTTCTTGTCACGACAGGCTTGCAGGAACTGAAGTTTTTACACCTACTACTTTTTGCTTATGTGGCTGTTATCTGTTTACAAATGTGTAAATTGTTCATGTAAAAATGTGTTGATGTATTATTGATCTGGTAATTTATTTAAGCTTTTAGAAGTTGTAAAATCTGATAACAGATAGAATTGAATAATATGGGATGTTAATTTGGTAGGGTTCGAAACCCTAGTGGTGCTATCAACCAGTCGGGCATCTACATATAGACAGATTGGCTATTTCTGAGAACGGCGGTGACCAAGGCCCTGCGATGGATTGGTGTCGGTCTGGGGTGTGTTGCTGCACTGCACACCAGACCTGTATAAAGCGGCGATAAAATATGAACATAAATTAAAAATAAATAAATTTGTGTTATATGTACTGGTACAAAATATTTTAGAGCCTTTATGCTTATTAGCAGGACTGCTACAGTGGCTACAGACCCTTACAAATATTATAACTAAACTAAATATTTATAAATAATTATAATAAAATGTTTCATCAGTAACAATGTGTAGCGAAATGTGAGTGTTGATTCTAAAAAAAAAAAAAAAAAAAAATTTATTATGTTATATCCATATTAAACAACAACACATTTATAAAGCTAACGCTGCTAACTAAATTCACTGAACGTCGTGTTTATGAGTTTCTGTTCGAGGAGTCGATTCCCGAATTAACTCCCACCTCAGGCTCTGGAATCGACTCTTCTGGGCTTCGACTCAGACATTCGATTCAGTGAATCAAACCAACCAAGATTGATGACATGACGGGAAACATTCAGACTTTGTGCGGATTAGTAATGAAATTATGTAGAGTTTATTATTCTGCATTAGTACTGAAGTTATAAAATGATAAATTAAGCAATAAACGAAGGAATGAACAAGAATAACTAATAATAATAATAAATGTTGTGCAACGCAGCAGTCATTATAGAGGTGCAATAGTGCAGTGTATTACTGTGCATAAATGCAAGAGTATTAATCCAAACATACAGAAACCGCAGTGTTTTGCATTGATGCGTGTATGATGAGTACAGTTAAGTAAATAGTGTAAAAATGAGCTGTTTCAGTACTTCATTGTTTATCTGTTGATGAGCTTGAACATCCAGTTCTTAAACATCTCGGTTAAGAATAAATGATAACTTGCTGTGGCATCGAGATGGTGAAACTGAAACAACACTTTTTGCCCAAGCAGGGTGTTAAAAGAAAGAAAAAACACCACCAGTCTGCATGTGTGAAGTAGTGAACACTCAATAATAACCACTCATTCCTTCAGTGTGAGTTTTTAGATACAGTACTTTACCCCGTATGTCCATGCTTCTCTCTCCATTTCCTGAATTTTCTGAATGAGGAACTTTAGGTAGGTAATCGTGGTTGTAAAAGGCACTGAATGAGCTGTTGATTATTTGTCTGATCAGTAGAATGTGTTTGTGTAAAAAGGGGGCAAATACTTTGTCATAACTTTACTTTTGTCATACTTTTGTTCAGATCATTTAACATTTATTACACAAAAGTATCTCAAGTAGAAACACAACAAACCTTTAAAACATGTATTTATTTTAGAAACAAATATCCATACCACCAATATCACCAATGTTAAAAAGTAAGTGCCCCCTTCAAATAGCTGACTGGCAGTACCACCTTTATCAGCACTGACTGTAACTGAACACTTTCTATAATGTAATTCGAATCCACACCACTGTTTTTAAAACAGAACTGCTTTAAAAAATATACAATCTGTTGCCTATTAGACTTAAACTGCTGCTTTCAGGTCTCGCCAGGTCACAGCATCTGTACTAGGTTTAGTTCAAAACCAAAACTTCAGGTCCAAAACTCTTCAGCCGGTTATACTTCATTTTCAGCTTACTGACAGATGATTTTACATCGTCTTCATTGCCTTACATTGTCTCACATTGAATTTTCTAATAAAAGGGGAAATGGTCTGGGTCCTGATGCTCAAAGCACTGCTACACCATCACACAGTCACCACCATGTGTGAGTGTTGCTGTAATACTTATTATGAAATGATGGATTATCTCCAAATATAGTAAGACACTTGTGCAAAAGTTCCAGTGTTGATTCAACAGAATTTCAACCTGTTCCTCCAAGGTCGTGTCAAAACGGTGTTGAATGTGGGCTTGTATTTGTACACTATGGCATTACAGTAATGGTAACTGGCTGGAGATCTGGTAGTGTACGTACTGCTGTGTAAAACCTGCTCACACTTGCACCAGGGTGTTAAAGGTCATTAAAAGATGAACATATTTATTAGCTGTGTAAGAGGATTTTAGGTTTAGTTCCTTTTGCATAGTATGCACAATAACTTCGCTTCCTCTGAGAAGAGGAAGAAACCTTGAACTGTGAAATCGACCTGATACCAAGCTCAGAGGTCAACAGGGAGCTATTGAAAGCTCTACTATTACTAACGTTGTTATACTGGGTAATGAGCGTGCAGATAATTTAAATGATCTGATTAAAGTGACCAAGTTGGTGTGATCTCATTAGGATGATCAGGTTGGTATGATCCGATTAGGGTGACCTGTTATTTAGGGTTTGGAAGTGTCTGGCACATTGTAAATTTAAAGCATCGATATTTTTGACGTTGTTCTAGATGACCTGAAATGTTAAAAGTTCCTTACATATAAAATTCTATTGTTTTCTGAAACAACAACTGAATTGTTTTGCTTTGTTCTGCAGATAATGGTTTCCAGACCATAACCCAAGTCCCCACTTGCTGGAACAGAGACCTGGTGTGCTGTATAAGGGTGTGGTGGTACTGTGTTATTGGGCGTGGTAATGTCTCGGACAGAGGAGGTCATGCAGCCTGTTTTTGACTGGCTCAGCGGGCTCCGCCTTGAGCACTACTGCCCCGCCTTCCAAGAAGTCGGTCTCAGAACAGTGCAGGAATGCCAGGGACTGACCGCCACGCAACTGCTGCACATGGGCGTGGCTCTGTCAGGCCACCGAAAGCGCATCCTAGGGAGTCTGCACAAGCTTTGTCCATCAGAACGAGGAATATATACAGAGACAGACGAAACACAGAAGCCTGTTCCAAGGGCGAGAACTAAGTTCCGGACGTCTTCAAGGATTGATACCCAGGGTCAGGACCAGTCTTCCAATCTTGAGATTCAGAAGAAAACTCTGCCCCCAATCCCACCACGGGCAACCCAAAATCGGCCACCCGTACCATTCACATCCAATTCTGTTATGTCCCAAATGACCAGTGGAAATGCTACTGAAACTTGTGATCCTTCAACAGCATCCTTAAGCAGAGCAACTCAAGTTCCTGTAACTCAACCAAGACCAGTGCCTGTTCCTGCCCCTCGACCCCTGCATTTTGGCGAGAAACAGAACAGTGGCATCGCGAGGCCTACATCACCCAGCATGTCTTCTTCTTCATCTTCATCATCATCTGAACAGTTTCACCTTTACGAGCAGTGTTCCTCACCTGGTCAGGCTGAAATGGGCATTCCCCCTCTTCCTCCAAAGTCGTATGTCGTGACGACTCCTAAAGGGCCTAAGCCAACTCCACCAGCCAGGCCCCCCAGAAGACCCGTTGTTCCACCACGTGGCTCTTCCACCGATAAACTCTCACCACAATCCAAGAGCCCAGCAGCTCTCAGGTAAGGAACTGAAACGGTTGTCTTTTGGTTGGCTCACATGTACCCCTTGGGACTGGTGAACCCATATTTTACTGGTTTAATACATTAATAATTTATTATATTATAAATATGACATCAGACTGCCAACCTTCTGTACCCATTAGCTTACATTTACCAGTATTTTTACCAGAGTCTTGGTCAATAAGATTAAATGTCCGAGTACTCTTGCTCTATTCAGGTTTCGCTCTATCTTTAATACCGGGTAAATGCTTCAGTAGTGTTTTCAAAGAACCTCCCAACTCTCAGAAATTGAAGTACTAAAATGTACTGTACCTTAGCGTGGGCTGTAGGAACGAAGCTCTGAATCTGTTTGGTGTGAGTATGAAACTGGTCAGAGTTCATCTTACTGTTCTAGATTAGTGCTACCATCAGCATGTTTCACTGATTTATATTTCAGAAAGTAATATGAAGTCTGTGATGTTTTATGTTTTATTAAGCTTGTCTGTGATTGGTTTACTAATGATGCTCACTAATGGTTCATCCCTTGTTTCTACATTGTGCCCAGTGTGTGTGTTGGCCTGTAATGGACTGACAAGGGTCCAGGGTGTAGTTCCTTCATGCTACCAGTATTTTAAGGTTGTTGTGACACGCTGTGAGCCTAAAATAAGTCAAATGATAAGAGAGAATGAATGAAGATGAAACATGTCTCACGTTAATCACGTTTCTTGTTTGCTGGTTTTGGATTTCTGTCTTGTTTTCCTGTGTGGCGGGTTTCTCTGACATCAGGAAGTGCAGTCGCATGATTTCCACAACCTACTGAATCACAGATTATAAATAGATTGTCAGTAGGTGTCACCTTTCGCCCAGTGAATCGTACCCACCGCGACCCTGAGTGGGATAAAGTGGTGGTAAAAAGTGGTGGCAGAACAGACAATGAATGAATGAATGAATGTTAGTAGATGTGTGTGTCTAAGTGTGTGTGATGTGAAGCCAAACACATGCTTGTGGTCAAGGTTTGTGATCTTGGTTCCTCAGTGCAGGTTGGTGTCACCATCTTTTGGAACTTGGCAGAATTACACGAAGTGTACTGGTCCTTTATTCAACTTTATACTTACATCAGGTGATTATATAGTTCCTTATTTACTTCCTCTAATGGCTGAGAAATGTGTTCACACATGACCAGTGTTCCCAACACCCAGTCATCCACATTTGGGACAAAGTGTGTTGCCATTTAGAAACTGGCCAGAAGTATTTGATCACTCCTCCTAATTGACGTTTGTGGTTTCAGCCAAATCCATAGCATCATGTATAGAAAATCTAATATGTAAATTGTTATATGCCATCTTTGTGACATCACTTTGGGGAAGACCCTGTCCTGTGTGCAAGACATGGTCCATAATGACACAGTTTAACAAGTTTAATATGCGCTGGCCTTCACAGAGTGAAGTGAAAAGAGAGAAACATGATCTACAGGCTCCAAACGGCTGCACAGTTTAACGCACAGCTATTTCATAGTGCTGATGCAGCAGGTGGATTCACAATTTTATTCACTGGGAGAAAATAAAACCTGAATTTAAACCTCAGATTTGTTTCACTTCTGCTTTTTTTCTAATCATTAAGTATTTCTTTGTTTCATCAAGTTTTATTAATCCAAATAATCCTCTCGGATCAAGCAGGATGAAGATCCCTGTTCATGTCAGTGAGTCTGGTTTTTCTCAAGGTTTAATCTGTGTGATGTTTTGGGAGTGTTTCCTGCCAGTCACCCACTGCCCACGGCTGCTTGTTACAGGGTTTTGGAATCTGGAAAGTAGCTTTGAGACAACCTTGATTTGTAAAAATGCGCTTTCCAGACACATTTAAAACTGTTTACAAGTGAGCATTACCAGTAACAGTAATCCATCCAGCACCACAGGAAGTGTTTACTGAGGAAGCTCCTCTGTAAGTGGCTCTGAAGAGCTTCTCCTAAATGCTGATGTTTTGAGCTCTGCCATGTGGTGGCGCTGTTTGAAAGCAGTACAACTGGATGAGTGTTTCCTCATTCTGATGTTCAGTGATTACAGTGACTTCCTCATGTCAGTACTGATGTTTACTCTGATCTGTTCTACATATTTAAACTGTGTGGAGTCGCTGGTGGTGGGTGTAGCTGCACAACACATTTTAATTAGAACTTTGGTACTGAAACTGGTGACAAGCAAATAAACAAACAGCCCCAGTGTTCCAGTCCTGGTTCCAAACGTTTCTATTCTACTAATAGGTTCTTTAGGCTACATTAGTTCTGCTTAGAAACACTAACCATCTGAAGAACTTTAAGGAATCTTTATGGACTTTATATACATAAACATTTGTGAAGGGAATAGTTCTTCCTTCCGTTCTACACGTTTCTGCTCATGGTATGTAGAAGGTCTGTAGTTGGTGAGTTGATAAAGCTGGGTTGATGTTATGACTGACAAATGAAGCCAGATTTCTTAGTAGTGAGGTGTTAAGTGAGGCCCCCTAGTGGGCTTCTATCTTTAAGTCATTAACCATCCGTTCTACTTCTCAAATTTTAGACGCATCTAGAGTTCATTTTGGCATTAAATTCTTACAAGGATGTGTATTCGCCTCACTAACATGATATACAGAGACGAGAATTTAGCAGCATGAACTTTATAAATATGCGGTTGTTAAACATTGATTTATGCTCAGGTTGCACACAGATCCAGGGTTTGTATCTCATCAGTGATATCAGCCGATTGGGCATCTAATCAGACATAGAAGAGTTGCATCAGGAAGGGTGTCGAGTGTAAAAGCTGTTTTTGGTTTATGCTGTTTCACACTGAGTCACTCACATGTACAGTGCTATACGTTAACTTTAATAATATTACTTATATTAGGGGACATTGTGTGTGTGTGTGTGTGTGTGTGTGTGTGTGTGTGTGTGTGTGTGTTTATGTGTAAAGCTGCGTGTGTGAAATTCACAAAGACGTGCCATCACCAGGAAACCAAACCCTAAGTTACACTGTTTAAGTGTGTAAGCTTGTGCATGTTCTTGTCTGTGTGTGTGTGTGTGTGTGTGTGTGTGTGTGTGTGTGTGTGTATTCAGTTTTAAATGAAAAATTGATCAGTTGTGAGTCTTGCGATGGATTGGCGTCCTGCACACGGTGGTCCTGCCTTGTGCCCGGTGTTTTCCACTGGAACCGGGCTTGCTGCGACGCTGACCCTGAGGATAAAGCATTTGATGAAAATGCAATGAAAAAAGGATATAATATAATGTAAATAAATAAAATAATAATACTAATAAACAGGTAAAATTTTACAGCAGGTTTTGGATTACAGACCCTTTTATTTAGACCAACCTTGTGCCGTTTTTTGGTACACACATACTGAATAAGTGTTTCAGCCGCACTCATATCCAAAATAAATCATGTGCTTCCAACCTTCTGGCAACAGTTTGGGGAAGGCCGTACCCTTGGCTTCACCTCACACACCTCTTGGATTAATGTAAACATTGATTGCAAGCCAGTTCATCAGCTCTGTCATGAAATGCTCTTTCAACAGAATAAGTCCAAATTCCCACAGACACACTACGAAACCTTTAAGGTTAGCGCCCATGTGTCTTGCAGTTCTTTGTGTGGACAGATTACACTGATGTCCTGATTAAGCTCATTTTCGGAATGCAGTGAAAACTGGTTCAGGGTCATTCTTCTCATCAGGGTCTGTGTGTGTGTGTGTGTGTGTGTATAGCGTGAGTGTGTGTTAGAGAATGATTCAGGAAGTTGGTGTGTACCTCAGCTGCCTAAAATAGGGCAGTAAAATGAAACAGTTGCAGTGTTGTGTATGTAAAAGCTCTCGACACTTCCGGCTTTTTTCGTGCGGTCGACTTGTTCACTTGTTCCTCCTTTTACGTTCGGGTTCTTCGTTACGTTCTGTTGGTTACTGGTTCAGCACCAGTTGAGCGACGCTTCTTTCGCTTGTTGACCCGTGTGCTGCTGTAATGGAGGATTTATTGTGGACACCGGTGAGTCTGATGAGAGATACGAGCTGATTTTTACTGTTTTATTGTTTTGTTTGTGTTCATCCTTTGATCTTTGTTATAATGTGGGTTATTTTACTTTGATCACTTTGCTTTGTTCTTTAGATGATCTGTAGTGAAGTACAGGAACTAAACATGGGTGTATTACTTTTACTTTTATTGGAGTTTATTTCTTTGCAGCAGTTGGATTTGTGTTTGTGCTGTGTTGTATTATTTGTTGACGCGTCCTCGCCATGCTAATTTCTCTTAACTAGAATTTACGTCATGACCATCTCGGAATTTTAAATATTTCTTGAACTGTTCCTTTTCCTCTTCTTTGTCAAACAAAACCCTCAAAATGTAGGTTTGTTCCTAAAGTTGTTGTGGGTTTTCTGAAAATGTACAGACTGCAACTTACACCCCAAATCAGAAAAAGTTTGGACAGTATGGAAAATGCAAATAAATAAATACATAAAATAAATAGTCTTAAAATTACTGAATCTGAGACTTTAATTTTATTCCTGACAGTTTAAATCTACAATATTTCATATTTTATCTGGTCAACTTCATTTCATTTGCTAAGAGAAGTAAATGTAAGCAACACTGCATGTTTTTTATTTGCGTTTTCCATACTGTCCCGGATTTTCTGATTTGTGGTTGTAGACGATGTGTTCATGCAACTTTGTTGTGTAACTTTGCTGCATATGGCTTCCTGATTCCTCATTACTGATTAGGATTGTCTATGACTGCTTGTCTACAGACGTCTCTGTGCCCATATGAACAGAGATAGTTTGACGATAAAAGGACATGGAACTATTTCTCTTTGCCGAGGTTGAAAAGGGAACCCAGACTGTCTGGATGGGTCGAATTCTGGCAGCAGCAAGAAACAGTTCTGCTGTGATTAGGTGACATTGCTCACTGTTGGATTAAAGGCCGATTGGCAGCAAACTTAATCCAAACTTAGTAAAGGAATTTCTCTTTTGATACGTGATGTCATCAGTCCATAACATCCGAAGAAGCTTTTCTGGATCCCCCTGGATTCTAAGCAGAAGTGGTATTAAATATAAAGGACCGTTTTGCTGTATGACGTGCATCGTTGGTACTTTTGGTACTTGAGGAGAAAGTTTTACATGACAGTTTTTGGAATAGAACAGGCAGTACCTTCAGATGAGTCAAACTGCTCCTCTCAGAGTGAAGTGAGAGTCTCAGATTAACTCCTGACTAACATCAGTGACTTCAGAAACACTGAAAGGAGCAAAAACCATTAAGCATTTGAATCCATGTCTTATTGTCTTGGTCAAGATCAAGATCTTGTCTTGATACCGATGAGTATGGTTCCTGGTTTGTCCAGGTTGGTATTGGTCTTTATGGGTATAAGACATAAATATAAATATAAAAATAAGGCCTACTGCAAACCTAGACCAAGTATGGGTCTTACTGAGCATGGATCTTGATCTATATGAATCTTGATTTGGTCTTATTTGGTTTGGGTTTTGTCTTGATTTCGTTTAGTATAAATCTTGTCTTTATTAATGTGGGTCCTGCCTTTGTCTCTGCTGTTACTGGTTTTGTTTTAGTCTTGTTGGGTATTGGTCTTGTCTTGGTCTTAGTCTCTTAAACCTGACGAACCAACTCTGAACTAGTTTGTTGGTTGATCAGTGTGTTGTAGGGTAGATTTAAGTTTGATAATTGATACCTAAACCTTTTTAGGATGATTTAGGTGATTCCGATGATTAGTTTTTAATTACTATTATAAAGTATTTTTAATTATTTGACGATTTACTGACAGTTGAGATGAACTTATGAATATGTTTCATTTTATAAAGTCAGGTATTGCACGTGTGTTGGAAGCAACAGGATGTGGGTTATTAAAAATTACTGTTTTTTAATTTTATTTTTGCGTAATTATCAAACTGAACGGCTTCAGATTCTCATGCAACATGTAATATCAGACTAGAAGATGATGGGGTTAAATGACGTCAATACTTCAGTTTGTTCTGCACTTTATGCAGGATCTACTGGCAGGAGCGCTGAAGGAAGCTCATTGTCTGAAGAATTAAAGCAGACGCTGCCTGGAGGCGATAAAAATAGCTTTGGTTTCCTTTATCCTGATCGGTGTTGTGCACCAGTGCTTACAGAAAGGGCTTTTGTTTACTTTTTTAACCTGTACCAGTATAAATGGGAACTGGTTTTGTGTGGACGTTGAGATGTTATCGTATGAACTGAGCAAACCAAGCCAACCAAAACAAAGTAGAGTAAACTACACAGACATCATCTAACAAACCTTCACCTGTATCATCACAGACATGAAGAGGCTGGAGATTTATTTCAGTTTGGGCTTGGAGATGCATCCTAAGCTTGTTGGCATATTGGCATTAACAAACTGCCACATATAATTTATTAATATAACTGATTTTTTACTCCTGTTAGCCATGGGTGTCCACATACTTTAGGCAATATAGCATGTTTAAAGTACCTGCACTTTCTCTCAGTGGTTAAAGTATTAGACCAGTAATCAGAAGGTTGCCGGTTCAAACCCTAACATTGCTAGCTGTTGGGCCCCTGAGCAAGGCCCTTAACCCTCAGTTGCTCTAGTAGTATTCAGTAATAATTGTAAGTGGCCTTGGATTAAAGCCTCTGCCAAATGCTGCATATGTAAATGTATGTACATGGGGGCGGCAGTTGGCGCATTGGTTAGAGCTGTCACCTCACAGCAGTAAGGGCCTGGGTTCGATTCCCTGGCCGGGCAGCCAGGGTCCTTTCTGTGTCTGCATAGGTTTCTTCTTGGTGCTCGGTTTCTCCCCAAAGTCCAAAGACATGCAGTCAGGCTAATTCGAGAGACTTAAAATGTCCAAGTGTGTGTGTGTGTGATGAACTAGTGACCTGTCTGGGATATTTCCTGCCTTTCGCCCAATGAATCTGACCCACCGTGACCCTGACCTGGTAGAACAGTGTGAATGAATCAATCAATGCATCTACATGCGTCATGTCACCTTACACAGGGTTTAACCTGATGCTTTTGTAGAACCTACTCTTGATTTACTTCAGAACTATCTGCTGCGGATGCTCTATCACCTGCTGTAGTTTTATAACGTTATACTCTACAAGATGAGTTTAATAAACAAAATAATAATTCTTTTTTCTCTTTCCTGCAGTTCATCTCCGGCCGATGAGCTCTCGGATTTGTTCCCGCTTGTGGACGCCCCACCTCCGTTCAGATCAGGCACAGACTCTCCCGTTAAAAGAGCTTTGTTACCCCCCACTCAGAGACGTGAGTAAAGATGAATAATTCTGAGGTTTTTGAAGACATTAAAGCCTGGCTTGTGCTCTGCATTCCAATGTAACCTATAGACGTTTGTATTGAAACAGGAAAGGGCGATCCCCATTTTCACATGGAATATGACCAGGGTGATTATTTTTGAAGGGTGTTTTTCTAGACTACTTTAACTTCCCAGCATGCAGCTCTTTCTGTCCCAACCAGCCGTCACAGCGAGTGGTTTAAACGTTCTCTCTGTGTGTTTTAGGCTTGGGCTCTACCAGCAGTATTGAAAGCTATGAGGAGGGGGATACGTCTAAATCTGGAAACGGCGATCCTGTAGTCATGGCTGATAAGGTGTGTATAAATGTAAACTAATGATGGCATGTCATGGTCAGAGAGGTGTTAGATGTCGGGCTGATGGAGGTCCCTCGAGTTGACGTGTTGAACGCAGCGGATCTGGTCAGCATAGAGACCTGAGGAACTTTGATAAGGACCAGATTGTTATGGCCAGATGACTGGGTTGAAGCATCTCCCAAACTGCAAGGAGTGTCACAGGCAGTTGTGGAGAGTGCCTAGCCACAGTGGTCCGAGGAAGGACGAGCCTCCAACAGAAGATCAACTGTGGATCTTACAGTCCAACAGAAGATCTACTGTGGATCTTGCAGACCAACAGAGGATCTACTGTGGATCTTACGGACCAACAGAAAATCTACTGTGGAACTTAGGGACCAACAGAAAATCTACTGTGGAACTTAGGTACCAACAGAAGATCAACTGTGGATCTTGAGGACAAACAGAAGATCAACTGTGGATCTTGCAGACCAACAGAAGATCAACTGTGGATCTTGCAGACCAACAGAAGATCAACTGTGGATCTTGCAGACCAACAGAAGATCAACTGTGGATCTTGCAGACCAACAGAACATCCACTGTGAATATTACGGACCAACAGAAAATCTACTGTTGATCTTGCTGTGGATCTTAGGGACCAACAGAAAATCTACTGTGGAACTTAGGGACCAACAAAAGATCAACTGTGGATCCTAGGGACCAACAGAAGATCAACTGTGGATCTTCAGGACAAACAGAACATCTACTGTGGATCTTGCGGACCATCAGAGGATCTGCTGTGGATCTTATGGACCAAGAGAAGATCTACTGTGGAACTTAGGGACCAACAGAAGATCTACTGAGGATCAAACTGCAGATAATTTTAATCCTGGTGATGAGATGAATGTGTCAAACCCTTCTGTGGATGGTCAAAGAACCAGTGCTAACTGCTGTCAACCGCTGAAAGCACCTACAATGATCACACAGGCATCGGAACTGGACAGCGGAGCAACAGAAGAAGGTCGGCTGGTCTGACTAATCCTGTTTTCTCCAAGATCATGTTGACGGCCGGGCATGTGGGCATCATTTACCCATGGAAAAGATGGAACCAGGATGCACTGTAGTACAACAGCAGGCTGTTTAAGGGAGTTTGATGATTTGGGTGATGATTAGTGGCCTCTTTCAGTGGGGTGATGCACCCTTCCACAATGTGTTCGAAAATAGTTTGAGAAAAATGAGGAGTTTTAACAGTGTTCCCGTGTTTTAGATTCTGAATTGAAGTAATAATAATAACGTTTTTGGTTTTATAGAACAAGTTCCTGACACTGCCTGAAAAGACGCGTCACCCCAGCCTGTACAGTGACGACGAGATCCTGGACGATGGAGATCTTTCCTACGACTCGGTATCTAACAAGTGAGTTCATTAGCAGTGTTATTATAATAAATCCAAACTCGGTCGCCTAAATTGCATCTCCATGTTGTGCATTTAGACAGAATAAGGGAAATGTTTTCCTGTCGCTTTGTTAATGGTTAATGTGAAACCAGTTCTGCTAAACTCTTTATGTCAAAGATCACCAGCACTGAACTCCAAGTGAAGTTTATGTTCCTTAATTATCTGCAGCACAAAATCTGATTACTACATGTTGCTGATTCTAATCTGGCCTAAGCAACAGTTGTTTGTATTGTTGTTTATTTTTTTTCAGGCGAGACTCATGGTTGGAGGACTACGGGCGATTATCCATCAGCCAGAACAGCATCTACCTGCCCAGTACGGGATCAGTGTCAGGCTCGTCCTCCAGTGACGACACCAGCTCCCAACTCTGCCCTGTGATAAAGATGGGCTGGCTGGATAAGAACCCTCCACAAGGGTACGAGAAGAGTGTGTGGACCTGTGTGTGTGTGTGAAGGTTGTGAAAGCGTGGTGAAGGGGGGGGGGGGGGTGTTGTGCTAAGGGTGATAGTAATATAATGAGACATTAGATCATTAGATCATTATGATACTACTACAATATAGATTCATACAGAGCCATAACGTGTATGGAGGAACACACTACACTCTCTGTATTCCTCCACCACTCCTACTGATACCTAAACCAGACAGCAGGAGGCGCTGTTCCAGCAGAAAGGAGGAGATTCACAGGCACAGCTGATTAAAAATAGAAGTGCTAACTATAGCAGTTTAGCAATTAAGATTTAGTATGATAGTATCTTAATTATCAGATAAAAATCTAGCACTTTTGTGTACACACAGTACCTAATTTTCTTCGCCTAGATGATTTTAGGACATAAAATTATATGTAAAATGCTGTTATCAGAACAGATTTTCCTTTATATTACTTTTATTTTCTGTTTTTGTTTAATTTGCAGATCTCTGATTTATCAGCACCGCTGGGTTAAACTGGACGCCGACTACATGAGATACTTCGACAATGAAAAGGTGAATAACGTGTTATTTTTAATTCTAATACATTTTTTAGAATATAAACACTTTATACAAGTAGAAAATGGATTTCTTATCAAAGAAAAAAATATTATGAAATAAAACATAAGAATAAATACAAGAAACTGCAAGTTATTTTATAAAATGATTTAGTTAAATATTTTTACTGCCAGTAGGCAGTTAAAGTATTTACTATAACTTAAATTGTTTCTACTCAATTTACAATTTAATAATAATAATATTACTAGCTTTTTCTGATACACTTATTTTCTGTAAAAATTATTATAAAACTATATTGATAAGAATAATAATTAGCTTTTCTTTTTTTAAAACTCAGGATGTATATTCAAAACGATTCATACCCACTGCCTCCATCACAAACGTGGTTAGTGTTGGAGATCAGAAGTTTGAGGTGGTGACCCATAACCGGACCTTCCTGTTCCGAGCCGAAAGCGACTGTGAGTAAAATTCTGTCTGATTATTAATTTTTTGTAACTTTATTGTTTTTACTCTAAGTAAACTTAATAGCAGTGAGTTTTACCTTGTTTGTCAGCTGGAACGCATCTGTAAATAATTCCAGTCCTGCTGGCTGCATCAGTGCACTCATGTACAGTAAAACATGATCAGAAGTAAGCAGGTGTAAGCCACACCATCAGTGCAGTGGTTTTTTATTGATTATAAATTTGGGAATTGGGGAATAAATTTGAGCCTTTTTGTGGTTCAATTAGCAAATTTTCAGTGACGTAACATTGCTGCTTTCTGGTTATGCAGATTTGTTAAAAGAATGAAACGTCCTGAAAATAAAATCTAATCTAATCTAATGTAATAAACTCCTGACGTAGTGAGAACTGTCACTACAATTATCCTGAATAATCTATAATGGTGGGTAATATAATATGTAAGTCTGTGTATCAGTGGGAAGCCTCGCTCCTTCAGAGAACAGTTGTGCTTATGTGTGTGTGTATAAAAATCTGAAATATTTTACCTCTTAGTGCACGTACAGCTACATTATTATTATATATAGTTTGGAGTAAGGGTGTGCCCCTCTGGTCTATATACTGTATTACTAAAAATACTATAATCACATTTCAGTGCTGTGAAATAATAATCGCACCCTTTTTATCTCAGATTGTACTGCAGGTCTCTTTAAGCTTGTGTGTGTGTGTGTGTGTGTGTTCGTGTGTGTGTGTCTGTGTTCATGTGTGTGTTCATTAGCCGAGAGAAACGAGTGGGTGTCGATCCTGCGTGATATCGTTGTTCCAGCTCGAGCTCGGGCCATTAACGAGATGACCTTTAACCCCTGTGTGAGTTCGGAGATGAAAGGCTACCTGGAGCTCCGAGGCCTGCGTTCCAAACTGTACACTGTGGTGTGTGGGGACAAAGTGTTCCTCTACAAAAATACTGAGGTACAGTGTCAATAATTATTATTATTTTTATTATAACATAGTAGGGTTCAGGCACCAATCACGTGTAATGCGTTTGACTCACCTCTGTTTAATATCTTAAACTGTTTACAAACACTCAGTCATTTAAATGTAAGAGCGCCACCTATTGAAGAAATTATAATACTTGTGTTTAGTTGTTTAATTTCTTACCTCAATAACTGCTGTGTACGTCGTGTGTATTTTGTGTATGATTACCATACACATGGGGAATGTAACCAATGTGTTGAAACGGCATTAAACCAATAAACAAACAAACCAACCATACACATGGGTGTGTTTAGGAATGTATGTGTATGTGTGTGTGTGGTGGTAATCAGTGTGTTAAGGAAACAGTAAAGCTGATTTCTGATTTCAACATCACAGAAACACCAAACCTGTTTCAGTGCAACTTGTTGCTAAACACACTAACCTGTAGTGTTAATGTGTGTGTGTGTGTGTGTGTCAGGACTATAAGCTGGGTATCGGCATCACCTCTATAGATATGAATGTAGGAAACATTAAGGACATGGACAGGAGAGCGTTTGACCTCACCACCCCCTACCGAACATTCAGGTTAGTCTACCTACAACTTACTGTATATCTGTTTAGATCTCCACTTCAGATCTACTCAACATAGCTACACCTTCATCTGTCCATCCAACCATCAATCTATCCATCCATCTACCATCCATCCATCCATCCATCCATCCAACCATCTATCTACCATCCATCCATCCAACCATCAATTGATTCATCTACCCATCTATTAATTTATTCATCTATCAGTCCAGCCAACCATCCATCCAAAATTCTGTTCTAAACTACAATAATAAATTATCCCATAAGAATCAGATCTATTTCTGATTTATTTATTACACATCAGAGGCACGATAAATGAGATTATTTTATATTAGACAGTGTGTTTATATAAATAATGTACACCCTGATTAAGGAGTTTCTCTCTGGTTGTAGCTTTGTAGCAGAAACGGACCAGTTGAAGGAACAGTGGATGGAGGCAATGCTAGACTCCATCGCTGAAGCGCTCTCCAACTACGAAGTCGCTGAAAAGATATGGGCGGAGCCGTCCAATCAGAAATGTGCAGACTGCGATATTGCCAAACCTGAGTGGGCGGCCATCAATCTGGGTGTGGTCTTCTGCAAACGCTGTGCAGGTAACCAGTAGTTTATAGCTGAAATACAACAAACGATTACACAAACAAATATACTAATTAAACTACAGCATACGACCTTACGAACCTAACTACAGCTTCTAACCTAACTAACCTAACTACAACCTAACTATAGTCTATAATCTAACTAACCTAACTACAGTTTGTAACCTAACTACTGTATTAACTACAGCCTGTACCCTAACTACAGCCTGTAACTTAACTACAGCATGTAACTAAACTACAGCCTGTAACCTAACTACAGCCTGTAACTAAACTACAGCCTGTAACCTAAATACAGCCTGTAACCTAACTACAGCCTGTAACTTAACTACAGCATGTAACTAAACTATAGCGTTTAACTAACTACAGCATGTAACTAAACTACAGCCTGTAACCTAACTACAGCCTGTAACTTAACTACAGCATGTAACTAAACTACAGCCTGTAACTTAACTACAGCCTGTAACTAAACTACAGCCTGTAACCTAAATACAGCCTGTAACCTAACTACAGCCTGTAACTTAACTACAGCATGTAACTAAACTACAGCATGTAACTAAACTACAGCCTGTAACCTAAATACAGCCTGTACCCTAACTACAGCCTGTAACTTAACTACAGCATGTAACTAAACTACAGCCTGTAACTTAACTACAGCCTGTAACTAAACTACAGCCTGTAACCTAAATACAGCCTGTAACCTAACTACAGCCTGTAACTTAACTACAGCATGTAACTAAACTACAGCATGTAACTAAACTACAGCCTGTAACCTAACTACAGCCTGTAACCTAACTACAGCCTGTAACTTAACTACAGCATGTAACTAAACTACAGCCTGTAACTTAACTACAGCATGTAACTAAACTACAGCCTGTAACCTAAATACAGCCTGTAACCTAACTACAGCCTGTAACTTAACTACAGCATGTAACTAAACTACAGCCTGTAACTTAACTACAGCCTGTAACTTAACTACAGCCTGTAACTTAACTACAGCCTGTAACCTAACTACAGCCTGTAACTTAACTACAGCATGTAACTAAACTACAGCCTGTAACTTAACTACAGCCTGTAACTTAACTACAGCCTGTAACCTAACTACAGCCTGTAACTTAACTACAGCCTGTAACTTAACTACAGCCTGTAACCTAACTACAGCCTGTAACTTAACTACAGCCTGTAACCTAACTACAGCCTGTAACTTAACTACAGCCTGTAACTTAACTACAGCATGTAACTAAACTACAGCATGTAACTAAACTACAGCCTGTAACCTAACTACAGCCTGTAACCTAACTACAGCCTGTAACTTAACTACAGCATGTAACTAAACTACAGCCTGTAACTTAACTACAGCCTGTAACTTAACTACAGCCTGTAACCTAACTACAGCCTGTAACCTAACTACAGCCTGTAACTTAACTACAGCATGTAACTTAACTACAGCATGTAACTAAACTACAGCCTGTAACTTAACTACAGCCTGTAACTTAACTACAGCCTGTAACCTAACTACAGCCTGTAACCTAACTACAGCCTGTAACTTAACTACAGCATGTAACTAAACTACAGCATGTAACTAAACTACAGCCTGTAACTTAACTACAGCCTGTAACCTAACTACAGCCTGTAACTTAACTACAGCCTGTAACTTAACTACAGCATGTAACTAAACTACAGCATGTAACTTAACTACAGCCTGTAACCTAACTACAGCCTGTAACTTAACTACAGCCTGTAACTTAACTACAGCATGTAACTAAACTACAGCATGTAACTAAACTACAGCCTGTAACCTAACTACAGCCTGTAACCTAACTACAGCCTGTAACTTAACTACAGCATGTAACTAAACTACAGCCTGTAACTTAACTACAGCATGTAACTAAACTACAGCCTGTAACCTAAATACAGCCTGTAACCTAACTACAGCCTGTAACTTAACTACAGCATGTAACTAAACTACAGCCTGTAACTTAACTACAGCCTGTAACTTAACTACAGCCTGTAACTTAACTACAGCCTGTAACCTAACTACAGCCTGTAACTTAACTACAGCATGTAACTAAACTACAGCCTGTAACTTAACTACAGCATGTAACTAAACTACAGCCTGTAACCTAAATACAGCCTGTAACCTAACTACAGCCTGTAACTTAACTACAGCCTGTAACTTAACTACAGCATGTAACTAAACTACAGCCTGTAACTTAACTACAGCATGTAACTAAACTACAGCATGTAACTAAACTACAGCCTGTAACCTAAATACAGCCTGTAACCTAACTACAGCATGTAACTAAACTACAGCCTGTAACCTAAATACAGCCTGTAACCTAACTACAGCCTGTAACTTAACTACAGCATGTAACTAAACTACAGCCTGTAACCTAAATACAGCCTGTAACCTAACTACAGCCTGTAACTTAACTACAGCATGTAACTAAACTACAGCCTGTAACCTAAATACAGCCTGTAACTTAACTACAGCCTGTAACTTAACTACAGCATGTAACTAAACTATAGCGTTTAACTAACTACAGTCTGTAACTACTGTAATTTAACTCTAGCGTTTAAATTAACTACAGTATTTACAGCTTGTTGGTTTGGTTGTAATTTTTTTTATTTGAAATATTGTTGGTGAAAACAAATTAGGTTAAATTAGGTTTTTCTTTATTTTCTTTATTATAGGAGTTCACCGTGGTCTGGGTCCCAGTATATCCAAAGTACGGAGCCTGAAAATGGACAGAAAGGTGTGGACAGATGATCTAATACAGGTATGATACAAGTCTATTTATTAGGTGACTAGTAAAACTAGTCTTGATACTAGTTCTAGTCACTGACTTGTTTTTCTTTCCTTACTTGCTCCAGTTGTTTCTGGAACTGGGTAATGACCGGGCCAATCAGTTTTGGGCAGCAAACGTCCCTCCCAGTGAGGCGCTGAATGCGCTCAGCAGCAGTGAGGAGCGCCGACGCTTCATCAACGCCAAATACAGAGAGGGCAAATACCGCCGCTACCACCCGCTGTTCGGCAACCAGAAAGAACTCGACAATGTAAGAAGACAACAACAGCTTCAGACTGCCGCACAACTACACACTACTGCTAGACAACAACTACACACTGCTACACAACAACTACACACTGCTACACAACTAGTACACACTGCTGTACAACTACACAGTACTGCTACACAACAACTACACACTACTGCTACACAACAACTACACACTACTACACAACTAGTACACACTGCTGTACAACTACACAGTACTGCTACACAACAACTACACACTACTGCTACACAACAACTACACACTACTGCTACACAACAACTACACACTATTGCACAACCAGTACACACTGCTGTACAACTACACAGTACTGCTACACAACAACTACACACTACTGCTACACAACAACTACACACTGCTACACAACTAGTACACACTGCTGTACAACTACACAGTACTGCTACACAACAACTACACAGTACTGCTACACAACAACTACACACTACTGCTACACAACTAGTACACACTGCTGTACAACTACACAGTACTGCTACACAACAACTACACACTACTGCTACACAACAACTACACACTGCTACACAACTAGTACACACTGCTGTACAACTACACAGTACTGCTACACAACAACTACACAGTACTGCTACACAACAACTACACACTACTGCTACACAACAACTACACACTATTACACAACCAGTACACACTGCTGTACAACTACACAGTACTGCTACACAACAACTACACGCTACTGCTACACAACAACTACACACTGCTACACAACAACTACACACTATTGCACAACCAGTACACACTGCTACACAACTACACACTGCTACACAACAGCTACACACTCCTACACAACTACACACTGCTGCACAATTACTACACATGGCTGCACTACAGCTACACACTGCTGCACTACAGCTACACACTACTGCACAACAACTACATCATCTTGAATAGTTATGTGTAAAAACATCTGGAGAACTGATCCACACATGGAGACACTCACATATAGATGGACACACACACACACACACACACACACACACACACACACACACAGGAACTAAAACATTGTAATTTGAGAGCAGGATTGACCATGTTCAGCTTGAGCAGATAGAACCAATTAGAAATGATCCTCATGAATCACATCACTCAATTCTGATTCATTATTCAGATTCATTATTTAGATTCACTTTTTCTGATTCATTAATTTGATTCATTATTCAGATTCACTATGCAGAGTCACTATTCAGATTCATTAATCTGATTCATTATTCTGATTCATTATTCAGATTCATTAATCAAATTCACTTTTCAGATTCACTATTCAGATTCATTATTCAGATTCACTATTTAGACTCATTATTCAGATTCATTATGTAGATTCATTCTGGTTCAATATTAATTGGTTCAGTCACTTTATTTGTTCATGTTGTTTCTTATAATGCTGTAATTCTATTAAACATCAGCAAATAAACAGTAATTGTGCGCGAACAGTTTGGGGAATGCCCTGTGTGCAGATACAGGAAACACCTGATGACACTTTGTGGTTTACTTGAGGTCTGTGGTGCACTAACCTCTCCATACGAGTGCACATACATGTATATATACACCAGATCATCCTGATGTTTGTGCTTGTTGGTGGTCTTTGTTTCCTCCAGACTTCCTCCCACGCTCAAATTCCCACAGACTGTACATGAGGAGAGAGTAATCGAGCGCGGGAGGAAAGTTTACAGCTCTGAAAACAAAAAGCGGTAAAAAGTTGAGAAATCGTCACTGAATTAAGTTTCTGCTGAGGATCAGAGAGAACGTGGTCTACAAAAACTGTGGAAGGAGATGAAACTGCCCCAGAACAGCCTAAACACAGCAGGTTCACGTCTGTTCAGCCACAGGAGCACCAGAGGGGTCGAGCACTGATCCATACCTTCCACAAACTATTGCCACAATTATACCAGTAAAGTTTCCACTGCTCGAGAGTCCAGTAGCAGTGTTTATTACACCACTCTGGTCATGACTCTGCATCGTGCACAGTGAGCTTAAGCTTGCATACAACTGCTCGACCACAGAAGCTCCTGGTGAACAGTTCTTGGGCTTTAAATGCCATTCTCGTCCCTTCCTTTTCCCGTCAAATTTAGACATATCCAATTCCTCACTACATTTCTGTACCTCACCACATATATGGCATCTACATTGGCTGAGAAGGGCCACAGGCTGGCACACACCTCCCCTAATGTGTGTGTACAGCCACTGTTCCACTCTATAGAGACATTTTACTAAACGCTATGTCCTGGTCTAGGTTGCAGTGAGTCCTGTGCTTCCTGGAAACATTAAGCACGTGCAGGTTTTTGGGAGATGGGGGAAATCTAATTACCCGAAGTAAATCCCATGTGGACACAGTGAGAACATTCCAAACTGTCCGGACCCCACACTTGCTTTTCTATCGTAGTATAAACAGTGGGTTTTTTATTTTGCTTTGATTTTACTCGTATAACCCAGACAGACAGAAAGTGAAATATCACTCCTCCTCTTTGCATGCTGCTTTGTTGATTCAGCTGTGCTAATGCCACACCTACACTCTGGCACCAGTGTTGCTTTACTGGAGGAGTTTGGGGTTTTGCTCCTGCCCCCTTTTTTCCTGAACCCGCCCACTTCACATTCCTCCACTTCACATTTCTCTGTTCTCCCTCGCAGTGTCCAGTCCGTGTCAAGTGTCTGGGGTGTGTGTGTACAGAGTGTGTATTGTGTGTGGTGTGTATACAGAGTGTGTGTGGTGTTTGTGTATCTGAAGTGTTGGTTGTTTTTGGGTTATAACATGTACCTATGATGGATCTAACGGACTAACAGTGTACACACTCGGGTAAGTTGTGTGTGTGTGTGTGTTATTTTCCTTTTAATAAGTGTGTATAAAAGTGTGTGTGTGGATTGCAACAGGTTGGCATTTTATTCGCTTCTCAGTTCCTCAGATTTGAGCTATTTGGGTCAGGTTAAATGCAGTGTGTGTGTGTGTGTTTTTGCTTGCTTGCTTGCTTGCTTATATGTTTGGGTGTGATTGGCACTAAGCATGGTATTGAATCAGAGTTTGAGGTATTTTTAGGTAATGATTAATACGTAAAGAAGAAGTGCTAGTAATTGTGGAAGGATTTTGATTTTGTCTCTGTCAAACACAGGAAGAAATTTGATAGCTTACAAACAAAAACAGTAAGAAGAAAAACATGAATGTGACCTTTTTGTAATTAACAAGCATCGTTAAGTCGCCGTGGAGGTTAAAAGCATCAGTAGGGGGGCGCTTGACTCACAAGTCAATCCTGAAAGTGCGTTTACACTTTTGCTTAACTGCTGAATGAATAATGAACGCTGAACTAACCCTGATTCATGACAAACCGGAGATAAACGCACTCACACACTGAGTATAGAAGATACACACGCTCTCTACACTGCCCCCTAGCTGCGGCTGTCAGAATAGAGTTGCTTGAATAGCAGTTTGGAACGCAGCAACATGTGATATTAATTGTGCTCAGCGTGACACATTTGTGTGTTTGTGTAGATTTTGTTCCTTGCTGAGTAAGTTCACAGTCAGTTCACGCGACTCTCAGTTGCTTGAGGTTGTACGAGGGATTTTCGAAAAGTTTCAGCACTTTTATATTTTGGTTATAAGCAGTGAGGGTGTAGGAGGGAGGAGGAGTAATCGTTCGTGTCTGAGAGACGCTTATAGTCCTGATTTAGCTCCATCTGATCTCCACCTTTTTGGATGCTCAAAGAAGCTTTAAGGGGAAGAAGATCATCATGTGATGATGATGTGAAAGCAGCGCTGCATCAGTGGCTACTCGCTCAACCAAACACATGTTGTACTGACGGCATTAAAAAGTTGGTACGACGCTGGAAAAATGCATCGGAAGGTGACGATGTAGAAAAGTGATTGTCATTTATTTTTTACATTCTTGTACAGATCACACACACACACACACACACACACAGTTCTTTAAACATGACAGACACACTCTAAAACAGAGTTAAAAGGCTAATACAGGTGCAAACCCTATATTAACAGTCTTGTTTTGAAATGGGATTTCTGTCACGCTTATGGTGACACTTTTTGGCCGTATTATGTAAGCAGAACAGATCTGGAATGTTTTTTTAAGGTGGCAAACAACACTTGGTTACCCACCTTAAATTTACGATGACAGGAGAAACCCTGACTCTTGAAAGTACCCTGAGAGAACAAACCAAAGCTATAGACGCGAGAAAGAGAGAGGGGGGATGAAACTGAAAGATGGAGATAATGGAGGAGGAATGACGGAATGGTCGAGCGTCTCTCATTCTTTGTTTAGAGCCACAGCACATTTCTCAATGGACGGCTTTGTTTTTACCACCCTCGGTTCCTCACTGTGTGTGTGTGTGTGTGTGTCTCACACATGACTATGAGACATGGCAGCATGTGAGTGTTTGTTAGACAGACGGCTGTTATTTCTTCTTTCCATCCATTTTATATTTTTATATTAAGTTATAGTCACGTAAAATCCTGGTTTCTGATTGGCTGGCAGGTGAGTATCAATACCTTATTTCAGGACAGCTGTTAAGTTGTAAATAGTACACCTGTGCTTGGGTGGTGCGACAGGCTGTTACAGGTTTGAATCTGATCGGTGCCACGGCTGCTGCGGCACTGACACCTACTGTCGGGTCGAGGTGCCTGCACGAGTAGTGGAAGAATACTTTAGTGTAGTGTGTTCCTCTGCAGCGATGTGATGTGACAAAGCGTCCAAATGTGATTCACTTTTAGTTAGAGCTGATGATTCCTGCGATAGAAGCGAGCGCGAATGTTGGCGACTCAAAGTGGGCAGGTTTGAGCCAAGTTGAGCCAAGTTTAAGCGATGTTGCGATTACCAATAGGAATTGACCACTGAGCTGTGTGGTACGTGCATTAGAAGCTCCTCCACTATGATACCTGCCATATACCCATTTCAATCAAACATTTACTAACTAATTGTCCTAAGTACTTACAGCAAACCACGATGGATTATTTTCCAAAGCTAATCATTCACTAAAGCTATGTGAGTGGTCACACCTGTCTGTACCTGCCTCAAACATCTCTGGCATGTAGTCCGTCACTGGGCGGTACTGTGTGTGTGTGTGTGTGTGTGTGTGTTTGGGGGGGGTTAGTCACTGTATGTGAGGGGGTTAATCTGTGTGTGTGTGTGTGTGTTTTTCGTGTGTGTGTTTTTCATGTGTCTGTGTTACTGTGTGTTTGTGTTTTATGTGTCTGTGTGTTACTGTGTGTGTGTTAGTGTTTTATGTGTCTGTGTGGTACTGTGTGTGTGTTTGTGTGTATGTGTGTGTTTCGTGTTAGTGTGTGTGTGTGTGTGTGTGTGTGTGTGTGTGTGTGTGTTAGAGAGGAAAGGTCGTTTGCTGTCCTGCTTTAGTTCAGCTGTAAAAACACGCACCACCTACACAATCTGAGCGGCTCAGATTTTATTCTGACTAATCTTGACACACACACACACACACACACACACTATTTGGCCAGAAGTATGTGGACTAATTACTGAGTTCAGGCGTTTCAACAAACCCATTTCTAACAGTTGTATAAAATCAGTTATATAAAATAAATCAAATCCCTTACATTTTGGTTAGATGCCTGGACAGGCTGATAGATTTGAACTCGAGGTCTCAGTGATGCTGGGTGGTATTTGTGAAGATTTTAATGAGCAAGTAAAGCCTTTATGTTTAGGAGATTTTATTTGCGTACACTTACGATGCATTGTCATCATGTTTGTCTTGTTGTCTCTGTTTCCGTAGGCGCTGAGTATTAACGTGCAGTCCAATGACGTCTTCGAGACTCTCGCCCTCGTGTTTTGCGGCGCCGATGTGAACTGCGACACGTGTATCCCAGAATTCCCCTCTCCCCTCGACCTGGCCATGCACCACGGTCAGAAGCTGCAGGGCGCCTTCCTCAAGCAGAACCGCAACACAGGTCAGTATTCCTTCAGGGGGGCGGAGCTTCGCTGTGGGGCTGCATTCCATTCCACATGGCCCCAACACAGTGCTGCCCACTAATCATGTGATCTCGACTATAAGGGAACTTCAGTTTCCTATTTATTTATGCATTTCATCCCCTTTTTTCTTCAGATTGAGCGTAGCCAATTAGTCTTCTGATACTGGGAATCCCGATTGCATTCGAGGGGGGTATATTTGCCTGCTTCTCGCCCCCTCTGACGCATACATAGTCCCTTGACCCCTTATTTTTTGTGGATTTGCACATGAGGCTCATCCAGTTCTGCACATGCACCTATTAGTTTATTAGTCAGATATAATCTCTCTCATACAGTTTGCTGTGCTCAGATAATGCGCTGGCTGTCTTAACCCACTGATGATGGGTAAACTTCCTGCGTAGTTATAAACAGTCACTTACGATTACCTACGCAGTTTGACATTTCCTTCAACTGAACACTTTTACTCCCTACATAGTCAACTTCACTAGTACAGGGAACTACTGGGGTGATTGGAATGCACCTTGTGTCTCCACAGAGATCCCGAGGTCAGATCTGAAGCTGGCCATGCATACAGAGCACTACATGGCTCCGCCCTCCATCACTCACAATGGCTTCCTGTTCAAGACTGCATCCATGGCTCGACCAATCACGGAACGGAAGAATAAAGAAGGTGAGTTTACTGGTTACCAGACTGTTTACCATGTCCAGAAGAATGAGGACTTGATTTGTGGAGGTTAAAACAACTGTAACTGAATAAATTGGCCGAGATGTTCGGACTTAACAGGATTGAATAAAATCTCGTCTCTGTGTGTGTGTGTGTGTGTATCAGAGTTCAGTAGGAGGTGGTGTGTGCTGAACGATGGTAACTTTAACTACTATGAGAGTGATAAGACTGCCACGCCCAACGGGGGACTGAAGATGCACGAGATCGTTTGTCTGGCCGTCAACCCACCTGAGACTCATGGGTACGTACCTGTTGGTCAGTCTGGATGAAATGTTTTACACTTGGGTATCATTCATGTGTTCGGACATTAGGTGGTGCAGTGGTCTGATACCACTCCTAAACTCAGGACCCCGGGGTGCCATCTACTTGGCAGGGCAGTTAACAGAAATACTCGGTCATGTCTGAGAAGAGAAGCGCCGGATGGGATGTAAACTTTCATGTCGCTGCGACCGTGACTTCATGGGAAGAGTGGTGGAGGAGTACAGAGAGTGTAGTGTGTTCTTCCATACATGTTAATGCTTTCTGTAACAATCCACCACTGGTCTGGCTTGTGTTTGTCTGCTTCCCTTCCCGGAATAAAATGGTTTAACCACAATATAAAAAGAGTCAATGGTTCATCTGAAGCTGCAGTTCAACAAAGATTAAAATATATATATTTTTTATTTAATAGACTTTGTATTTCCTGTTTCTTTCAGGTTTGATCAAACGTTTGAGATCTACTCTGATGCTGAACGTCTTTACCTGTTCGGGACCGACAATCCTGAAACCATGAGGGAGTGGGTCAAATCCATTGGCAAGGTAAAAAGCACTTTCGCTCCAGAGTCCAGGGTGTTAGAAGTCCAGATTTCTGAATTGTGGTGGCAGGACTTGAATTTGGAGTTGGAGTGGTCCGAATTAAGATGAAGAGAGTCAGATTTGGGGTCAGCAGTGGTTTAAATTTGGTGGTAAGTGGTAGGAGTCTGAATTGGTCCAGGAGGCATCAAGACTGATCTGAGAGAGGTTCAAATTTGGGTTGGGGATGTCCAATTTGATGTGTGATTGAAGTTTAAAGAGTCCTCATAGATAGAAGTCCTCAAATTGGTGTGTGAGTTGTCTGAATTGGTGTACAGGAGGTCCACGCTGGGTTTAGAGAGGCTATATGGCTCAACAGACGTTCCTTTAGGTCGTCTGTAATGATAGGTGATTATTAAAACTGAGCTGAGATGATCCGGGTCGATCTTTCTTTCTCTCTACGTTCAGTCGTTTATTCCGGCGTGTGCCGAGGAGCTGCTGCAGAAGGATTTCGAGAGGATCGGCCGTCTACGTTATAAAGACACTCTGACTTTGGAGAGCTGGAGAGTGGGCTGGTTTTGTCTGGAGAACTCCACCCTGCACGTCTGTCTGGAGGAGAGTAACGGGAGGGATCGCATCCACCTCCAAAAACTCCTCGAACTCTGTAAGTCATAATGGTTCAGGGTTACAGACAAAAACCACCAAACCCCACCAATCTCACATATCTTAAACTTCAGCTTAAAATTTCTACAGGAACACTTTACCACTATTTAACAGCTGCAATGAAAAACAGTGACAAAACCATTTCTAAGGCTCTGGGACTCCACTGAAACACTGCTAGAGCTATTATTTTCAAGTAGAGAAACACTGCCTGTTAAAAGTTTTAGATACAGGAGGATTAAATATACTTCCCTTCACTCTTATGTCTGTGGGAATTTGCTACTTGCTGTAGCACTGCCAGTCTTACAGGGCGCCGGTCTAACAGATCCAACGGGGTGTGTCTGTGAGAGGGAAGGTGCGTCTCTCTGTGTGAGAATCCTCCGCTGGTTGGTGTCAAGAAGCATGTCAGAGGGGCATGTGCTAGGCTGCGGCTCTCCTCAGCCAGCACAGGAATGGGTCAACAGCATAGAAGTTACAACAGGGAATTGGAAATGACTAGACTGGGGGAAAAGGCAAATTATGGTCAGGCAGTGACTTACAGTCAGCATTCCAATTCTTCCCACAGGTGTTCTGTAGGGTTGATGTTTGAGCTCTGTGCAGACCATGTTTTTATTCACAGGGAGACCGTCATGCTGGAAGTGTCCATATACTTTTGGCGCTATAGTTAAAGATGTGCGATGTTATTAAAGTATTTAATTGATGTTTTGATGTGTTGCTTTACGCCACAGTAAATTCATTATTCATTTTTCTTCCTGTGTTCCTCGCAGCGAGGGATAATGAAGTTCTAGTGCTGGTGGAGAGGGGCAGGTGAGGTGTAGATTAATTACACTTCATTATCTGTGATCCTGTTGTTTGTTTTCGTCTCTAACGTCGTTCCTCCCTGTCGTCAGGACTCTGTACATCGAGGGCGAGAGGAAGCTGGATTTTCACGGCTGGGCGGCGGCAATCCAGAGGGCTGCTGGAAGTTCTGGAGATACGCTGAGTCAGCAGCAGCTCATCGAGACCGATATACCGGTTATAGTGGATCGCTGCATTTCCTACGTCACACAGTGCGGTAAACACACTTCCAATAGGACATTTATTACACTGTTAAAAGTACTATTTCAAAGACCATGGGCATTAACATAAAGTTGCACCCATTCACCACCTTTCAACCCGTCTGCAGCTGTGAAGATCTTTACTGTTTTGGAGCGGCTTCCAAAAAATGTTACAATTACTGGCAGTTCAGTTGTTTTTGTTGACCAAAAAGGCTTGGCTACCAATCGATGTTCCAGTTCATCCACCAGGGCTGAGGTCAGGACTCGTTCAAGGCACCAAAGTTCCTCCACGCCAGACTCATCAAACGTTATCTTTATGGACCATGCTTTTATGGCACAGTCATAAAAGGAACAGTGGTAGACTAGTGGGTAGAGCTTTGGGCTATCAGTCGGAAGATCCAGGCTCTGCTCTGTTGGGCCCTTGAGCAAGGCCCTAAACCCTGTCTGCTCCAGGGTTGGCTGACCCTGTGCTCTGACCCTAGCTTCCAAAACAAACTGGGATACACGGACAAAGAATTTCATCGTACTGTACACGTGTAGATGTATATCTAACAAATAAAGGCAAATAAAGAGCTTTGGGGATTAGAGAGGTTAAAAGCACACCACCACTACACTCTGGAGCTGTGGAAATATGTTTTTTGAGGTTGGTGAATGTGATGTGGAGAAGGAATAATGGTCCAAGTGTTTTGCATGATATCAGCACTTCAGTCCTGTGAATACTCGATGTTTGGCTGAATTGTTATGAATTCTTGCGATCACATGTTCCTGCTGGGACTGATTAGATTAAATTAGATTAGATTAGATTAGACTCTGCAGACTCTGAACACACAGACGTGATTCACGGTGACTCTGCTGATTCTTCTGCTGCATATTTTGTGTCTGTTGGCTCGTTGTTGCTGTGTTGAACGTTATCTAACACTGTAACAACAACGTGTCGCTGTCAGACAGTGGATCCTGACCTCGGTAACGCCGCAGGTTTGAGTAATCGGTCTGATCTGTGTGTGTCTGGTGCAGGACTGACAGCAGAAGGAATCTACCGCAAGAGTGGCGTGAACAGTAAGATCACCGCCCTGCTCGAGGCCTTCAGGAGCGACGCCAGATCCGTAAAGCTGAAGAAGGGCGAGCACCAGGTGGACGACGTTTCCAACGTTCTCAAGCGGTTCTTCAGATCCATCGAGGAGGGACTGTTCGGCCCCCAGGCTCATGAATGGCTCAGCACTACAGGTACACACACACACACACACACACACCTGCCCGATGGTGCTTGGACCCCTGGTGGCCACTTGTGTTAAATGATTGCTGTGTTTTGTTTTGTGTAGCTGATTCAGATGAAAGCAGGAAGATATCCCAGTATCAGCTCTTGTTTGAGAATCTGCCTCGAGTGAATAAAGCTTCACTACGTACCCTCGTCAATCACTTATACTGGTACTACACACACACACACACACACACACACACACTGTATATAAACACACACCTTCTATAAATTACCCTATCACTCACATTTACATTCTACATTAATGCTTACAAGTCCAAGATAGAAAGAACAAGAAAGAATGGTTTTTTTTGTATGAATGCCCTGCTGGTTGGGGTAAAGAAGCGACTGGCAGCTTCTCTCCTGACTGAAGAGGCTTGTAATGGCCTGCAGCACTAACCCGCCACCAAGGAAGGTGTGCAATTGGCAGAATTCACCAGAGTGCACAAAGAGAAAACAAAAAAAGAGAAAAAATGATTTTCCCCACCGGACTCGAGTCCCAGAGCTGCAGGAACACACACTTCCTTTTTTTTAACTCCTTCCTCTTTCTAAAATGAAGGTAGTGGTTTGTGCAGATTTGAACCCTGTGCATGGCTTGTGTGTGTTCAGGGTACAGAGGTTCTCAGAACTGAACCAGATGAACGTTCATAACCTGGCCATCGTGTTCGGGCCGACTCTGTTCCAGACGGACGGTAAAGACTACACGGCAGGACGCGTGGTGGAGGATCTCATCCAGCACTACATCCCCATCTTCAACGTGAGTCTGTATATATACGTATCATATCACTCCAGCTCTATCTAAAACCTTTTGAGTGGCTCGGTGGCTCGGTGGGTAGCACTGTCGCCTCACAGCAAAAAGGTCCTGGGTTTGATTCCCAGGTGGAACGGTTCAGGTCCTTTCTGTGTGGAGTTTGCATGTATGAGTATCCCCAGGTCTGTTTGGGTTTCCTCCGGGAGCTCCGGTTTCCTCTCACAATACAAAGTCGTGCAGTCAAGTTAATTGGAGGTACAAAATTGTGCATGACTGTGTTTGATATTAAACTTGAACTGATGAATCTGTCATGAATGTAACCAAAGTGTGTAAAACATGACGTTAAAACCCTAATAAATAAATAAATAATCTAAAACCCAAAATTGAGCGGGCTCAGACTGTTATAGCCACGTCTCAACTTTGTACAAATCAGTTCAGACGCTTCATCACGTTTCGCCCCCTGGTGGTGAGACTGATACAATACAAATATAAACTTAATATGGATTTAAATGAATAAAAGTGTGTGTGTCTCTGAACAGTAAGTAACCCCACCCTGTGTGTGTGTGTGTGTGTGTGTGTGTGTGTGTGTGTGCTGCAGGTTAATGAACAGCAGTTGAAGAAGCAGCTTGATGAGATCATGTACATCATCAAGCTGAGAGACAACCTGAACCCTAAAAGTGGACCAGGAGGGGTGAGGTTCTCAGTATTCGGTGTCTCATAAAGACAAAACCTTTTCACATGTGATTAGTAAAGGTTGATGCATCATGAATGTTAAGTTAATTATTTCCTTATTAGTGGCCAAAGTGTTTAGACGTCTCATTCTAGAATCACAATATTGGAAGAATATTATTAATTTTGCAGGAGCCACAGGTTCCGGTAGTTAGATTCCCTGACTGGGCTCACAAATACAGAAGGTGCATGAGGGTATGTGAAGTGCACCTATAAGTGCACCTTTAGTGCCGGTCTTAAGCCCAGAATAGTTGCATCAGGAAGGACAAAAACCCGATTCGGTTTGGTTTTATACAAATGTTATTAATGCGTGGGGCTGAAATATGTGAGCCCCTGGAGAAATTATAGCACTCCTGGGTAGATTCAGCACCATTTCAAGTTCCCTTCATTCTGAGAAATGAGATCTCACAGGGGTTTGTTTGGACTCTTCTTTATTAACACATCTAGAATTATCTTAGTATTTTTTTAATGAACAGAACTGATTTATTTCTCTTTATTAATAATCGTTTGCAGGATTTTATTTGTACGGTGTATCTGGAGGAGAAAAAAGAGATGACCGAGCAGCACGTTAAGGTAAATTATCACCTTTTACATGCTCTATACAAGTTTTAAAATACCTAGATTCACGTTTGCATAGACTTGTGGAATCCAGACAGCAAAGAACTGAGGATTTATCTTCATTAATGTAATAAATATGAACAAAAATGTGAATAATAAAATTGTGTGCGTTTCTTTAGTGGCGCAGAACAAACAAAAATGTACAGAGAAATAATCATTCCTAAAAAATAAAAGGTTACTTCAGGTATTACTGCAGGGAAAAATCATTTTGTAGCCAAAGCTAAATTTTTATCCATTTTACCCTTCATTAAAACCCCATCCTATTAGCACTTCCAAAAGTTGACCGCTTGAGATGCCCAAATCTGCCCTCATGTTAGCTTTTGTCAGAATGTTCCTAATGTTAATGTTTTCCTTCTGCTGAAACGTCGGCCCGTAGGTCCCGGCGACGATGACGGCAGCCGAGTTAACGTTCGAAATCCTGGACCGGAGAAAGATCAACATTAAAGAGAAAGATTACTGGTGCTGCTTCGAGATTAATGAGAAAGAGGAGACCGGTAAGATCTGGTACTTTTGGATCTGTCTGTTTATTTATTTGCTTAGGTTATTTACATTCATTAACTTTATTTCTTTGTGTTTGCTCCTTCCTTGACCTCTCGGTCTCTCAGAGCGCCCCCTGCATTATCAGGAGCGGGTGTTACCCATCTTCCACTCCTTAGGGACCGACAGTCACCTGCTGGTGAAGAAGCACAGCGCCATGGAGGCCATGCTCATCTACCTGGGTACAACTCACCTCTGTGTGTGTGTGTGTGTGTGTGTGTGTAAGGGTTTAGCTCCCTGTGGGGACATTTGTCAGGTCCCCATAAAGAAAAAACTACCAATACCATACCTGCCTATGCCATGACAGATCCTGACTGTAGAACCTTACACCAATAAGGAGAATCACAGAGAATTAATATCTTGTAGTGTTTTGTGTATTAAATCTGTGTGTGTGTGTGTGTGTGTGTGTGTGTATGTGTGTTTACAGCCAGTAAAGTGGATGCGACGAAGCACGGCATGTTGAAGTTTCGGGAGGAGAAGAGTTGGAGTTTAAGTGCAGGAAATTTTAACGATCGATACTTCATGCTCAATCAAACCTCGCTGCGACTTTACAAAGACGTTCGGGTGAGTTAGAGTGTAAATGACGTGTAAAATAAAACATTTGGTGGAGTATGGGCAGAGTATGGGTGGAGTATAAAGAGAATATGAGTAGAATATGGGTGGAGTGTGGGTGGAGTATGAATGGAGGATAAGGAGAGTATGGGTGCGGAATAGGTGAAGTATGGGGAGAGTATGAATAGAATATGGTTGAAGCATTGGTGGTGTATAACTGAAGTCTGGGTAGTAGCGTATTGGTGAAGTATATCTGAAGTAGGGGTGAAATATAGGTGGAGTATAACTGAAGTATGGGGAGAGTACAGGTGGAGTATAACAAAACTCTGGGTGGAGTACAACTGAACTCCTGGGTGGAGTACTGGTGGAGTATAGCTGAAGTATGGGTGAAGTATAGGTATATTGAGTAATATGTAATGTGAGTTTATCTAAAGTATAGGTGGAGTATGGGTAAAATTTGGGTGGAGTATAACTGAAGTACAGAAGGAGTATGGGTGGAGTATGGGTAAAATATGCGTGGAGTATTGGTGAAGTATGGGGAGAATACAAGAGGAATATGGGTAAAATATGGGTGGAGCAAGGGGTGAATACAGGTAGAGTATGGGGAGAGTATAGGTGGAGTATATCTGAAGTATGGGTGGAGTAAATCCGAAGCTTGGGTGAAATAGGGGTGGAGTATAACTGAGAATGGGGAGAGTACAGGTGGAGTATGGGTGGAGTATACCTGCAGTCAAGGTGGAGTATAGGTGGAGTATGGGGAGAATACAAGAGGAATATGGGTAAAATATGGGTGGAGCAAGGGGTGAATACAGGTAGAGTATGGGGAGAGTATAGGTGGAGTATATCTGAAGTATGGGTGGAGTAAATCCGAAGCTTGGGTGAAATAGGGGTGGAGTATAACTGAGAATGGGGAGAGTACAGGTGGAGTATACCTGCAGTCTAGGTGGAGTATAGGTGGAGTATGGGAAGAGTACGGGTGGAGTATGGGTGAAATATGGGTGAAGTATAACTGAGAATGGGAAGAATATGGGTGGAGTATGGGCAGAGTATAACTAAAGTCTAGGTGGAGTATAGCTGGAGTATGGGTGGAGTATGGGTGGAATACAGGTGGAGTATTGAAAGATGAGTAGAAACACTTGTAGTTGATGGTTTTTGGAACGTTTTATGTACAGACTCTACAGAGGCGTCAGAGTCGAGAGCAGCAGAGTGTGAGTACGAGTGGAGTATAAATGGTTTCTGTATAGCAGGTTCAGGTTAACTGGTTACCTATATGGCCAAAAGTATGTGGACACTTCTCCTGTTAAAGCTAATGGGGTATAAAATAAATTATATAAGATAAATTATACACGTCCAACTTTTTTTGCAGTGGGATGTATAACTGGCTCATGGTCAGGTGTCCACATACTTTTGTTCCTATAGTGTATCTACCACTTTTTCTTAAATGTGGTCCATTCTGAAGGAGCTTTACCTTAAAAAACATTAAACAGGAGAAATCATTGACATTTTACTTCACTTAAGTTTCCTTTGGTTGTCGTGGTCACAAATCATGATTATTATAGATTAATTATAATTAATTAGAATATTAAAGGAGTATTTTGAGAATTATAAACACCCTCCTGTTGTGAATGACTCCGGAATGGACCACAGTGTCTCTGTCTCCAGAAACTGGCTTCTCGAAGGTTATGGGATGTCTGTCTGAGCTTTCTTGGGTTTTTTGTAACGTTTATTGTGAATGAACCTTTAAGGTTTTATGTGCTGGTTTACGTGCTCAGTCTCTCTAAGGCATCTTCATGAGTGATGATCATGATCTTCATCATCTTGTTTCCTCTCCAGAGTAATCGAGCAGAGAAGGAATGGCCTGTCAAGTGTCTGAAGGTTTATCAGGGCATCAAGAAGAAGGTTCGCCCTCCAACCTGGTAAGATCTTGTCCTCTCGTCTGAGCTTCAGTACCGCTGGTGTCCGCTGGGTGGCGGCAGAATTTCTCTGTTTTATCGCTCACGATGTTCAACCTGTTGTTTTATTAACACTGAAAAGCATAACAATTGTATTTAAACTGTATTTTTCATTATTAATAAAGGCTGTTTGTTTGTAGTTGGGGTCTGACGGTGGTGTACGAAAGTGAAAAACATGAAAAGCAGGAGAGGCAGCAGTGGTAAGCACTTCTTTATCCTGTGTGTTTGCATTGCATGTTTACTTGTGCTCGAACCCTTGATTCTTGTGAACTGATACACTTTGTAATCAGTATGACATTAAACCCATACAAGTAAAAATCAAACCCTATCCAGTAACAACCCCTCCAACGTCAGCAGTTCTGAACTCAGATGGTCACAGCCAGACCTAATCTGAGCTGTATAAGGAGAAACTGACCACCGGGCTGATGGTGTCAGCATGAAAAGAAAAGGATGGACATGATGCAGACGTGTTCACTGTTCTTAATGTGGTACCATACAGACGTAAACACAGGCTAATTTACCATGCAAGCACTCTTAGTGTTTACCTTTAAAAGAAACCCAAACAAGACTCGTTCACAAACCACGCATGACGGCTCTGTACTGGTAGGACCTCTGTGGTGAAGAAAGCAGAGAGAAGTTCTCGAACCTGCAGCTCTAAACAATCATAAAATGTAAAGCAGCCCGAGCGCAGTGTGGAGGTGTCATGGTGTTTCTCTCCACATGCTCCTGTTCCATCACGAAGAGGTGCATTATGGGTGGATGAGTCATTTCCACAGCAGGGTGTCCCTTATTATACACACACACACACACCACTGATGTGATGATAGATAAAGTCTCACACTGATTTTAAAGGTGTTCTCAGTATAAAAGCATCCGTCTGCTTAAAATAATACAAGAAAAGTAAGAAAAAATAAGTAAAACTGAAAGTAAATGAATAAAACAGGGAAAATTAAATAATTTTTACAATCTATAATACTTGTTTAGGAAAAAAGAAAAGAATGCATGTGAGGAGGAAGGTTAATTTATTGGTGTGTGTGTGTGTGTGTGTGTGTGTGTGTGTGTGTGTGTGTTTAGGTATCTCTGTTGTGATACTCAGACGGAGATGAGAGAATGGTTCGCTGCCTTCCTCAGTATACAGGTTTGTCAACATGCACACACCCATTCATCCATTTATTTATTCATCCATTCATTAACACATACTTCAGTCCATCCATCCAACAATTCATCCAACCAACAAACCATCCATCCATCCATTCATTCATCCACATATACTTCAGTCCATCCATCCATTCATTCATTCATCCATTAACACATACTTCAGTCCATTCATTTATTCATCCAACAATTCATCCAACCAACAAACCATCCATCCATCCATATTTCTATTCATCCATTCATCGATACATCCATCCACCCATGCATCCAACAACCATCCATAATAAGTAACCCATGTTAATTGGAACTCTTGTTCTTGACCCTCTGTGTCTCTCAGCATGGTGGAGTTCTGTGGCCGACCGAATGGTTGAAGTCTCGGCCGGTGGCTCAGTCGTCTCCTCCTCTGGACTCTCGATTGGGTAGTGTGTCTCTCATTCCTCTCCGCGGTACTGAGAGTGAGATGAGGAACAGCGTAGCGGCTTTCGCCTCCGACCCTCTCGCCGTGAGTGTTCAGAACCAATCACAGCGGCCCTGGGTCACCACACAGCCGGTCCTACCCAGATGAATTGAACACGAGTGGGTGATTCAGTAAACAGTGCTGAGTTACTACCCACTAGGCTGTGTGATTACCCATGAGCCCTCACTCTTATGATTGAGTGTAGAAAACACTCCTTGCATGGCTTTGTGACATGTGTGCGGTTCTCTTACTGGCCAATAGTATGTGGACACCCCTCTTAATTACAGAGCCGAGTTTTTAAAGTCACATCCAATCAATTATGTAAAATAAATCATACTTTCAACTATCTAGCAACAGTTTGGGGAAGGCTGTTTCCTGTTGATAAAGTTGACGTTGAATTGCTGAACACCTTTGAGATGAATTGGAATATGGGTTGCATAAGTGCCTGATAAATGACAGATGCTATTTGTGACAAGCCTTCCAAGAAGAGTTGAGACTGTTAGAGCTGCAAACTCCAAATTTATGCCAAAAGATGTCCAACAAGCGTATGGTCAGGTGTCCTCATACTTTTAGCCTGTTCATTCTTTAGTAATCATACATTTGTACATTTCCGGGGGTGGTTCTCTGGGGTTTTGGTGATGGGTTTTCATGTTGGTCTTTTTGTTGTTAATGCTTTTAAAATAAACACTTTCTAAATTTAGATTTTATTTGAGTCTGAATACTTTTGCTCTCTTCATGTTTCTCCATTTGATGACGTGTAACACTCCAGGAGCATTTCTAAACCAGCAGTTCTGTATCATGATGCTCCCACCACCACACTTCACTGTAGATTTGGTGTCTTTGGGATTATATGCATTCACAACCCTTCTTTCTCCAAACACGAGCAGCTAAATGATTAGCAGAGGAGTTTAGCTTGGGCTGTGGGACCTATAGGAGATGGTTGCAGATGCTGCAGTTCGCTGCTTATCGTTCTCGGTGTAACTGTTGTTCCTGCTGCCTTCAGGTCGCCCCACAATTCTGTTGCCACCGCTCGTGCTGGTGGCGATGTTGACGGTGTTTGCTGCGGCTCTGTGGCTTTTTACATTCATGCGCTGTTTTGTTATTTTGTTCCTGAGAACTTTAGAAAGCTCCTTCATCTTCAGCATGATCGATACTGACCGTGTGGAATCATTCCAACTCATCACAACGTCTGTTAGAATGAAACCGGGTTCGATTTGTACCGAAGCGTTTATATTTGCAGCATTAGAACCCTAGAACTAGATTTTCCTCTATTGTTTACACATGGTTTATGATTATAAATGAATATTTTGATCTTTTTGTTACTAGGTTGGTAGGTGTGGGTGTTTAAAACTGTGATGTGTGTAAATATGAAGTGAATGTTTGTACATGCACAGGTTTATTATTAATACATTAAATTAACGACCTTCTTTCTGAATCGTTTCCTCTTACAGCTACTGAGGAACCTTTGACCCATGAATGAGGATGTGAAGGTAAGAAGATTAAATTCTGTTACAGCTATTAAATCATCTATAAACTCCTCACAAACATCTCATAAAGTCTGAAGGTCTCAAACAGCGTAAAATACAGAACGCAGCACGACTCCGTTTATTAAAGCGCTTTATTTCATCAGATGATATAAAAATATATCCCTCGTGGTTAGATCTTAATGAGTTCTTTTGTTTATTCCTGATGAAATGAGTTACTGAAATATAATTCATCTTAAAAAATGAAGACTTAATAATTTAAGTATAAAATTGCTCAGATATTTTCTGGAACTGAATCAAAAACTGAAACCTATTATTCACAAAAGTATTCACACCCTTTATTTAACACTCTGTTGAAGCCCCATCGGCAGCACTTACAGCTGCAGGTCTTGGATGAATCTCTACACACTTTGTACATCTGGAATTAGGCGGTTTATCCCATTTGTCAAGGCAGATTCTCTCAATCTTTGTCAGATTGGATGGTCAGCAATTCTGAACTGCCATCCTAAGGTCTCTCCATAGATGTTCAATGAGGTTTCAGTCTGCACTTTCAGGCTGAACCATTCCTGTGTTGTTTTGGTTGGATGCTTGTAGACCTAGATGGAATTTTCTTTAAGCATGTTCCTGTACTTGGTTGCATTTATCAGTTTAACAATTTAACCATTTTTACCAGTCTCACAGTTCCTACTCGGAGAAACTACTGATTTCCAAACTACATCCAATCAATGTTTAACCTCGTACATCTGTCTCACTCTACATCCATCCATCCATGCATTTATTTACCCATTCAGCCATCCATTCATCCATTTATCTACTCAGTCATCCGTCCAACCAACCAACCATTCATCCATCCACTTATCTAAACGGTCATCCATCCATCCACCCACCCAACCATCCACCCACCAATCCATCCATTTATCTAAACAGTCATCCATCCATCCATCCATTTATCTAAACAGTCATCCATCCATCCATCCACCCACCAATCCATCCATCCATTTATCTACACAGTCATCCATCCATCCATCCATCCATCCATTTATCTTAACAGTCATCCTGCCTGTAGAAAGAGATTTTTGGTTAAATGAATCAGATTGTTGATTTATGAATGTAAACCTTTAACTTCGGTCTCTGTGTTTCTCCACAGTTGAGGATCTTCTGAAGGTTCTTCATCGGTTCCTGTTTGAGTCGTGGGAGAGAATGTTTCCAGAGTACAGGAACCAGTTTGGATTTAATCTGAACGTACTGTATAAAACAGATCCTATTCGGATACGATCATAGATGTTATGTCTCACTGTGAAGATTGTTTACTGGATTTTTACTTCCTGCTGTTGCGTTAGTGTTACGTTTGCCGTCAGATATTCAATCACGGTCGTCACTGTAAAGTTCTGAACTCCCCCCAGCGTGGGCGGCTCAGTGCAGCGAGATACTGTAAGTGCTGTTGGACCAGTCTGAAGTTCTGAGAAGGTTTACCGGCTCTTCATGTGGATTTTGAAGTTACTACTTTTTATCTGAATGATGTTTGTTGGATTCTGCAGTCTGGAGACGTTTGGTATAAAACGTTTGGTTTGTATTTAATGATGAAACACTCGGTAGCTGCAGGACCGCAGTAAAACTATTACTGATCATTAATCTTCTAACAGACGTGCACAGAGCTGATCGAGGCTAAAATATAAAGCCGCTTCCAGATGATCTAGTCTCCACATTAACGTTTTATTAAATTATTTATTTTTTCCTCAACAGATCATTTACTTAAAGACTCCAATCACCACTTCTTTTCTTTTCTGCAATTCTTTAAAATGTCCATTTCTATTTTCTTTTTTTATTTCTTTAATAGAATAGTTCTGTACAGCGACTGTGTAATCAGTTACGATTAACATACATTAATTTATTGAACTTTATTCACCCTAGTTATGACTTTAAACTCACTGCATCAAAGAATCACTGCATCAGGCTTGTTTTTAGTTCAGGTGTTTTAGCCACATCCAGCTAACAGGTGTATAAAAAATAACAGTTTAGGGAAGGCCCTTTATGTTCCTGCATGGATTGTATCTCTGTGTACAAACTGAGCTTCATAAAGACAAGATTTAGTTTGATAAGTTTGATGTGAAGGAACTCTAGTGGCCCCAACCTCAAGCCCACTGCAACACCATTAAAGATGAATTAGAACGTCAGATGTGAGCCTGGCTGAATGGGCGAATGGGTGCACATTCCCACAGGCACAGTCCGAAGTTGATTGGAGGCTGTTATAGCACATGGTTTTGGAATGGAATGGGATGTGTAACAATCTCATGACTACATACGTTTAGTGTATCTCAGAGGTGCTCGCTGTGATATCTGATTACAGCTGTAATTACTGTGTCAGTATGTGTGTTAAAAATATTTAATAATTAGCAGCTAATCACAGTTTGGATGCTCAGAGCGTTTACTTAGCAGTTTTAGCATTTTTGTTAAACAATCCTTGAAGTTAGATGCTCTGTTTATTTAAATCTCTTTTGTATTCTCACCTAAAGCTACCTGGACTTTTAGCTTTTAGTCTGAAATGAAATTATAGAAATGATTCTAGAGGAGCCTGATTAAGGTTTACATGTACACACAGTTAGGTTTAAATTTGTTAGCAGTATTACTTGCTCGTCAGAGCGTTTGGCGTCTAAAGATAATAAAACCAAACATAAACAACTGCAATCCATAACGTTATGTTTTTCTGAAACCATTAGCTTAAGAAAAGTGCTGTTTTATCCCCTTCTGTCAGCTATTAATAAAGTGAACTTGTAAACACACACAGTGTCGTAAACCACAGGTAAAACGTGTAGCTCGGCTATTTCATTGCACATTTGGTTGTTTACCATGGCAGCGTTTCACAATCACAGAAATGCGCCGCTGCTGTAGAATAATGCAGAATTATAATGCAGTTCCACTCTCAAACACAAACATTCACATCGCTCATAAAGTGATTTAATTTCTGTCATGAATTCCTGTCTGAATTTCCACTAAACTGAGAGCTGTTGTAATTTAGGGATTCTTTTGTTTACAGTTCGAGCACTAAGCTAAACTTTTTATATTAATCGTTAGATTCCTCCATTGTAAGTTTGCAGTTAAATGAGTAAAAGGCCAGAATTTAAAAATAACAGTTTTTCACACTTCGCACCAAATGAATAGACGTATGAAGATAACTGTATGAAGGAAACATGCACTATAGGAGCAAAAGTATTGGGACATTCCTTCTAATTAATGAATTCATGTGTTTTAGCCACAACAATTGTTAACTGGTGTAATAAATCAATTTTATTAAGGAGATTATATGCTTCCAACTTTTAATAAATAAGCAGCAACAGTTTAGGGAAGGTTCTTTCCTGTTCCAGCTTGACTGTGCACAATGAGCTCTATAAAGACATGCAGAACAGCTTGGTTTAAAGAAACTCTCACTGAACAGTTTTGGAATGAACTGGAACATCAACTGGGACTTTCTGGACCAGCCATACAGATGCTCTTCTTTCTGAATTGGCACAAAATTCCCACAGACGTACTTTAAAGTCTCGTGAGAAACTTTCTCAGAAGTGTGGCTGTTTTATAGCTGGATAGCTGGAAAGATCACATAGCGGTCACTATTTTAATACGATTTGTTTTTATAATGAGATGTACAAATACTTTTGCCCATATAGTGTATTTATATTAGCTATACATGTTTTACTAGCATTTCTCTCTGCTGCGTCTCACCTGCTCTGTATCTAACAAGTTCTGTTGACGTTAATAAACCAGAATTTTATTATGAAGTCAGAAAATGTTGTAGGATTTTAACTTTTTATTTGTCATTCATGTCTCATTTCTTTTGAAACTTTCAGCATTTGAAGTTCTTAATAATCAGATGTTGAAGTTAATTAGTGTTGGATTTGTGTGTAACGTGTACAGATTTATAAATGTTTAATACTTTTATCAGTATGACATTGAGGAGGAGAGATTAAAACCTTCAAAACGATTTTTCTGTGCTGGTTTTTATTTACAGATTTAATTCTGATTCTGTCGTGTTGCGTTTTTAATCGTTTTTGCACAGACAGGAATGAACTAGCCTTGAGAGAGGCTAGCTGTCTTTAAACATTTAGGGTTCTAAATCCTACGTGCTTATCCATCTTTGCACTTGGGATAAATAAATTCATCCACAACTCACGAAATAAAGTTCCTAAATTCAATAAACAAACCGAGTCTTAAAAAAAGACATTGTTCACATTGTTCTTTATTTATCTTTATTAATTCACACACTGTTTACTAACGATTTCATGGCAGCGTCCCAAATTGCACCGTTTTATACAAAGTGTGTACCTGTATCATTAGAAATGCATTAATCAGCCATGTAGTTTAGTACAGTTTAGTTTGTAGTTTGTTCTCCCTAACGAGACTTTATTCTCGACCCAAACTCCTTTTCCAGACGTGAATCCTGTCTGAATGAGAATCGGAAGACCCCCAAGACAAAACATTCACATTTTAGTCTGACTGTAGACCCTGATTGTGAGCTTTTTTCCTTAAACGCAGCCTCGTCTCGTCTTTAATCAGACGTCTTTGATGTGAATCTGGTCGTTTGGGGAGATTCGGTCTGCAGTTCCATCAAGAACTGATTTTCTAAAGCCTCAAGGGAAAAAACTGAGACGCATGATGTCTGTCAGACGCAATTTCACCGCCTGTAAAGCTCTCACTTCGCTGTCGGATCTCTCAGCATTCCTACAGTCGCATCCAAACAGCTGCAATCGTTTCAAAACTCAAAAAAATCATCACACTTTTATTCTGAGGTCTAGTTATCAAAGAAAATGTTTTTATTTTTATATAAAATAAGAATTAAGACAATAAAGCACCACTCTTTCCTTTATTACATGTTCCTTTGTTTAGATTTTATTTGGTTTTGTCTCAATTTGGACATATTCATTGCCCCTGCGCTCTCAGGTGATTCCTGCTTGTGGTACAACATCCGTACTGGTATTAGGGTCACAGTCTAGAACACCACTCCCCAACCTTTTTTGCACCACGGACCGATTTCATATGAGATATAATTCATAAAACACAAGTGCGTAACGATACTACTCACCAATGACGGTAACTCAGAGGGAACCCTGAGCTTCTTTCGCTTCAACAAGATGCTCCCACCTAGGGGTGAAAGGAGACAATAACACCAGAAGTGTGTTCCTTATGACCATTCTACTCCATAGCTTTGTTTTGGTTGCCATCACTGCAGGAAATCTAACCTGCTTCACAAAGATAGAATTTTGGAAAAGGAAGCCGTGTTTTTATTGGTTCTGTAGCGATCTCTAATTATTTATTCATTCTGTGCGGCCTGGTAATAAATGATCGGTGCCCGGTGGTTGGGGAACACTGGTCTAGAACACCAGACAGCCATACAAATGTAATTCCAACCGAATGGGCACAAATTCCCAGAGACATATTCAAAGTATTGTAAGAAGACTTCTCAGTAGAGTGGCTGTTATAACGTATCACATCAATGTCACACTGGTTTAATACCTTTTAAAGGAATGTCCAACAAGCTCATGCTCAGGTGTCGACCATGTAGTGTAAATCAGAATGGTATCTGATCCGTTCTCTCACATTTTCATAGCTAATAAGTAAATAAAGTGCTGACAGTGTGGAAACCTGAAGCTGCGTGTGAAGCTTGTGTGTGTGCTCGTGTCTGACAGCCACACACATCAGGGCGACCCCCTGGGGATCCCACAAGGCTTCGACTTACAGCCGTAAAGCACCAGCAGATCCCAGCCACCTAAATGAATGTGACAGCGGCGCTGCACTGTGAGGTTTGCATGTCGCGGTTATGTACTTGCCATGTTAGCTTTGGGCTACACGCAGAGGTTTGTCTTTTTGCCTGCGTGTCAGTGTTCAGCAGGAAACACGCTGTACAGACAAAAGTATGTGGACACCTGACCAGTGGACGTGGGTAAAACATACCAAACTCCCCAACCAGTGACTCAAGGCTGAGATTGAACCCTGGCCCTTACTATGAGCTTGATGGGCATTCCATTTCATAACCAGTGGCTTCATGTGAAACCTTCATTGCGGTCAGGGCGACAGTGGGTCTACCACCACCAGGAAACACTGGGTGCAGGCAGGAACTTGTAGATGCAGGAAGAACATGCCAAACTCCTCAGCCAGTGGCTCAAGGCTGAGATCGAACCCTGGTCCTTACCATAAGCTTGATAGATCTCATTCCAAAAACAGGGGCTTAATGTGAAGCCTTGATTGTGGTCAGGGTAACTGTAGGTGTAACACCAATAGGAACACACATTTTTCAGATGCAAGAAGAACATGCCAAACTCCTCAGTCCCACCTCAGAAATATGGTGGTGGGAGCATCATGGAACGGAGCTGCTACTGAAGCATTACACAGCATCAATCAATACAAAAATCTTGTCGTTTTAACGAAATAACGAGTCAAAACATGAAGTTACTCACGCAATCCGAGCGCCGGAACTTCAGTATCAAATTCACCGCTATTTTTTTTACATCTTCACTTTAAAAGCTGCCAAAATTTACGACCCTTGATTCTACAATCTTGTTTTTCTAACCAGGAAATCCTCGTTTTCTGAGCAAGTCATGCTCCTGGGACAGTCACGATCAATTAGATTCTCCAAAAGTGTCTCTAATTGAGGCAATCTTGTCCATTAGCGTGATTAGGAACCCTGTGTTTGTTCTCTTGGCAGACGTGGACTCGTCCTCATTAGCGCTGTAAAGCGGTTCGATGATCTCCAAAGCAATGTTTCTGTTTCTCTCTCCACGTGTTTGAGGACGCCTGCCTTCTTTACCTTCTCGTTCTTGACGTGACGGATCTGTGACGGTTTTAAACTCTGAGATGAAACGGAGACTGAAGGCAGAACTATTTTTACTGCAGGTACAAACCCGAGAAGAGTCACCAGAGACACCAGAGTCATTTCATTTCATTCAGCCCTTCACTTCCCCGTCAGTAAGTGTAAAAGTGATGTGAGAGCGAAGGTGCCGGTCTGACTCACAATTCAGAAGAATCAGACCTGCTGACAGGAAAGAAAAGCACCGCAGGAACCCGGGACCAAGTTCTCATCAGCGCTGGTGCACCTCACTGTACCACCCGGCGAGCACCGAACTGACAACATTATTAAACAGCACTGAACATTCGTTCACGTCTTCATGTCATAAACAGCTCTATCCTGGTCAGGGTCACAGTGCATCTGCCATTCCTAGGAAAGACTGGGTGCAAGGCAGGAACACATCCCGACAATTTAAAGCAGCCAATGAATCTTCTACATGTTTTTAAAAGATGCAGAGGATCTTAGAACTCATGCTGCTGTTCTGTTCGTAGCTTTACAGGTTGGACAGATTTATTAGTGTTTAATATGTAAATACGTCTATTCTAGGACATAAAGTTACACTATATGGCCAAAAGTATGTGGACACCAGAACATAAGCTTGTTCATTTAACAACCAGCATTAATACCACAGTAGTAAACACGAGTTGCTCTTTTGTGGCCATAGCAGCCTTCACTCTTTCACAACAATTTGACAGGATTTGGGAGTCTGTCTGTAAGAATTTGTGCCCATTCAGTCAAAAGAAAATTCCTGAGGTCATGCACTGATGTTGGATGAGAAGGCCTGGCTCACCACTGACATGCCAATTCATCCCAAACATCTTTAATATAAGAGTGAGAAGCTCCTCCACAACAAACCCAGTAAACCATCCGTCTGTCTGACAACCTAGCTCTCTCTCTACACAGACGCATTTTAAATCATCCTACACTCCCGAGAAGAGGGCGTGTCTAAATTGTTAGATTCCCTAAAATGTTCCTACTGAGGCGCCTTAATTCTAAGTGATGATCTGACTGAATAACAATGGAGCGTCCGATGCTTCCTTAGCAGTGAAGACAGTGAATCCCAGCATCCCAGGACCTGCTGATATGTTCATATGCTCATGTGGGTTTGTTTGCCCGCCCTTGTCAGTTCTTATCAGTTAAAGTGCTTTAGCATAAATGACAAAGCCGTTCAGCTTCTTAATTCATAAACATAACAGAACAACACAACGCCTGAACAACGACCCCCCCTCACACACACACACTCATCCTGACACCCTGAGTGCATGAGTTTGGCCTCCAGCAGCTTCGAACACTTTGCCGAATCTGACAAGACAGATCGACGGCGGGTTGGAAATGTAACCACTGGTTTCCCCTTCGGTGTAAACACAAACAAAAACTCGCTCCTGACCTTGATGCTTCACATGGTTCATGAAAATGTACGCCAGTCTGTCCTGTTCATGCTGGCTTGTAGAAACTCGTCAAGTCACATTTATTTGTGAAGCGATTTTAACAGTGAACGTTTTCTCAAAGCTCCAAAAACCCCTGATGAGCAGCCGAAGTCGACGGGGGCAGCAAAGACTCCTCAATATTATAAAGAAGGAACCTTAAAAGAAACCAAGCATAAAGGAGACCTCCATCTGCCTTGGGTGACTAAGAGAATATCTGGATGAATTGAAATTAGATGAAAATAAAGAGATACAATTATTACTATTAAAGTTATAACAAATGAAAAGCAGGATAAAAGTAATTCATGGTCGAGTTCATCGTCCTTCAGTTCAGTTTGTGGCAGACAAAAGTCTGATGGCAAGTGTTAGGACACAGCCACTTCAGATTTCCATCACATCCAGTGGAGGAAGAACCAGTTACCACTCAAGACATCAACAAACCTGAGTGATCCTATGTAAAAGCCAGAACAACAGCAACCCAACATCCCTGGTCATCTCTTAGACCATAAGCCCCCAATCTCTGCAACTTGTGGTGGGCCTAAACCCAGCACAGCCAGATGACCCAGCAGATCATGAGAGCACCAGACTGTCCAGACCTCCAGGTCCAGAGCCACGCCTGTTTTATCAAGACTTATCAAAAGCCTGAGTAAATAAGTACAATTATAATCTGGACTTGACGTCATCTTTTGCTGAATTCTGAGATGCTTTTCTGTCATCTTAAACCAGTCAGGTCATTCCTCTCTGGCCTTTCTTATTAGCACGGCTTTTCTACCCACAGAACTGCCGCTCACTGGATGTTTTTTCTTTTTACATCATCTGTGTAAACTCTGGAGACTGTTGTGGTAAAAATCAGCGGTGAGCTCAGCAGCAGTGTCTGACAACCTCAAACCAGTCTGTCTGGTACCACCAAGCACGCCACACCCACACAGTCAGGTCAGATTTTGTTCTCAATTCTAATGTTTTAAAGCTGAGACAAAAGTTAAACGATTTAAATGATGCTGATTTATTACAAATATACGTGTGATGAATAACTGAACCCATTTAAGGACTGAATAACAGACTGTACATCATTTTTGCTTCATGTTCCTGTAGCTTTTAGACGTTGGATCCTTTATGAAAGTATCAGACCAGAGGAACATCAGCTCACCTCTCTAATCAGCTAAACAGTGCACGACCCGCTATCATTTCATTATCTCCGTCCAGCGCTGACCTTCTTCAGGTTGCTTCTTTTAGAAAAGCTTGTTAGTCTGAGCAAATCACGGAGCTGCCTGATTTCTGATATCAATCACACACACACACACACACACACACACACACACACACACAATACATTCTGATTTTACATGAGTTTAAATTCTGCAATCAAAAGTTCAACTTTCAGAAAGTGGTTTTGGATTTTTAAAGCTATTTTAGCTCTTAGTATTCAGTAATAAGTGATCCGGTCCTAAAGGTCGTACTGTCCTCTTTTAGTTTCCAACCAGCTTTTAAATTTAATTTTTAAATTTTATTAGATAGTTTTGATCTTTTAAAACCAGTCATTAATAAAAATCCCACAAAATGTATTTCTGACCTTTTCCCGCAGTTTCCCCCCCATTTTCTCTAAATCTGCTAGTTTCTACGTATAGCTTGCAACTCTCCTTCTGCTTCTTTTGCACAGAAAGGCACGCTGTACCCTCTGTGATCCATCCACCTCCACCACTCGTGAAGGCACCTGTTTTACCTTCCCTCCCTCAGGCAAGGCCAACTGTGCCTGTCAGATGCCCGGCCAAGTAAATAGCACTGGTAAAATTTGAACTCGAGAGATCGAGTGTGATGCTGGGCTATTGGATTGTTGTGCCACCCGAACCCTAAAAATTTTAAATAAAAATAACATCACTTAGATTGAGAATTCAGACAAAACAGAGCAAATGATCTGAGACAGAAATTTACATTAGAAATTAAAACCGAAGCCAGCAATACATAATAAAATCATAATAATATTATAAGTAAGTGGAATCTAGGGTGTTTCTAGTTAATAGCTATGGTTTTCCAGATGGGTACTAGGGTGTTGCCAGGCGTTGCTATTGTATTTGCTGCTACAGTGTTGTTTATTGGCTGCTATGGTATTTATGCTGGTTTCTAAGCTAGTGTATTCCAGGTGGTTATCAGGGTGTTTCTAGTGTATTTCTGTCATGATGGCATTACATTGTCCCATGGGGACAAAACACAGCAACTGTTCACCCAATCAAAAGAACTGTATACAAGCATGTTTTACAATCAGCCCGAACATTCTAGAGTCCTGACGAGGTGACGTCCTGCTGGCATCGAATAAATATTATCAGCTCTGAAACTATCCTCCGATCTGAGTCTAGTACTTGAACCTGAACTCTTTGAGCAGAGCCACAGCTGCACTTTCACATGGTGTGCAATTCGGGAAGCTTCATACAAAATCTGATCAATGTTCCTGTCCCCTCTCCCAGCTCTTCCTGATGCAGATCTATTTAGCTGGCTCTTCTGAGGAAGTATCAGAGAGCTGGCATGGCGGAATGTTCTGGTATAAGCCGCAGATGCCGGGTTTTGTGATGCCAGCTGAGTTTCAGAGAGTTTTAATAAAGATGTTCAAGAAGGTCTGAACACCTCTGTGGAAATCAGTGCATTCAGAATACACCCCCCTCCTACACCACCATCATGCGATATCCGATAAATATTTTTTGTCTTGTGCCGTATAAATTGGGGCCCTTATAGATCTCAGTGTGCCTTTCCAAACTCTCACTCACTCACTCACTGTCTTAACCGCTTATCCGATTAGGGTCGCGGTGAAGTTGGGATGGGGGTGCTGGAGCCTATCCCAGCTTTTCAATGGGCACAAGACACACAGTAACATCCTGGACGGAGCGCCAGTCCATCGCAGGGCAGACACACACACACATTCACCTATAATGTATCTCCAATTCAGCAATTCAGTATCTCCAATTAACCTGACTGCATGTTTTTGGACTGTGGGAGGAAACCGGAGCTCCCGGAGGAAACCCACGCAGACACGGGGAGAACATGCAAACTCTGCAAAGAACGGACCCGGACCTCTCCGCCTGGGGATCAAACCCAGGACCTTCTTGCTGTGAGGCGACAGTGCTACCCAACTCTGTAGAATCAATTCAGATTGCAGCAGGTGGATTCAAATGAGTTCCAGATACATCAAGTATCATTAAAGCACAGAGGATGGAGCAGCACACAATTTTGGAGTTCCACAACGAAGGCTGTGAATATTATTTGTAAATAGGAGATTTATTTCACCATTCTGGATGATTTAATATAGATTGATGGTAAAATAATGATTATATTGATTAAAAATCAAATCCACAATAGAATAAAGTGTGGAGAAAGTCTAGGGTGTGAATACTTTCTGAACTTAGTGAACATTGTTATATTATTCAGTCCTGTTTTTTATATTTTATGTTCAGTATTTTCAGTTTGTGTGTGTGTGTGTGTGTGTGTGTGTGTGTGCAGAACAGCAGTGGATTTTCATGTGCTAACCTCTATTATTAGCTTTGCATTAGTGCAGACGACAAGCCGAGAAATCTGATATGATCTCTCTCACACACACACACACACACACACACACACACACACACTACAGTGGATGACAGGCAGTACTATCTAATATGATGCCTCCAATTCCTACACATCACTAGGAATCAATATCAAGCCGACTACCATCTGCACTTAGCAAACCGTCCACGTCCAAACACACCCCTAACACACAGGCACACCACACACACCTTACGCACAGCTCACACACCCTAAGATTCAATACAAATGTCCTGTTTCTACACTCATACACACGAGATTTGGGTGAGATTATAAAAAAGGTTTCAACTATTTATTATTTATATATAATATGTTGCTTATTAATGAGAATTCCAGTCCTCCAACAAATCCTGTCATGCCTCTGTTTCTGTCCTGCAGGGTCTTAAATTAATTTTACACAATTTTTCTTTCACTCACTGTTTGCTAAACAAATAATACAACATTTCACTAACTGACCACTAGAGGGAGTCAAAAAGAACTCGTTTTAATTGTTTTAAACCATCGTTAGTAAACTGCGCTTCATTCATCTTGTGCTTTTTATAAATAGATCTGTGCGCGTCCTCTGACCTGTACTTGTGTGTTTTGTATGTCTGTCTGTGGTTAATTACAGGAACAGAGCGCTAGTCCCGGTTCTCTCTCCCTATTAAACACTGTTCTGGATAATGAGAGGTCAGGACCTCAGAATGTTTGTTATTCTTTCTCTTCTACTTTTCTCAAAGATGCCACAACATTAAAACCACCCCTTTACCCCAAAATATGAAGGGTAACAGCTATTTGTGCGTGTGCGTGTGAGGATGAGGGATCTATTAGATGTCAGACTGATGGTAGTTCTAGATCTAATCAGCATAAAGATCTGAGGGACTCTGGGTTGAAGTGTCTCCCAAACAGCCAGGGGGTGTCACAGAATGCCGTGGTGATTTCCCACCGACAGCAGTCCGAGGAGGGACGAGGCACCAACTGCCGACAGGTTGTTGGGTGGCCAAGACTCACTGATACCACAAGATATGATGGCTATGATTTCTGGTACGGACTAACAGATCTACTGTGGATCAAACTGCTGACCATTTTAATCCTTCAGAAGATGAAGGACCCACTGATAACATTCTGGTACCAGATACCAGAGAAATCAAAGGACCCTTAGCAAGTCAAAACAGTTTCCACATCACATCAGGAGGTGTTAGGCGGTCCTAAAGTTTTGGCTCATCTGTAATTCCCTCAATTTATCTCTTTATTTGATATTTCCATCACTCATCCTGCGTATCTCTCCATCAGAGGTGTTCTTTAGGTTGTAAGGACGTGAACAGCGCTGCATATTTTATAATATATTAAGATCAATAGACTAGAGGAAGATAAACATCCAGCAGTAACAGGTAAGTGTTCCTAATAAATAGGCCAGTAAAAACTACCAACAACACAGATGCACCTGCTAAACTCATAACAAACATCACACACAAATACAAAACGTAAAATGCAAAAAGTAAACACCCAAAAATGATTAAATATAATATGATACATTGGTAATATCAGGAATAAATTAAGTTAGCATGTTGCGTAGCTGATATTGTTCTCCTGGCATCCAAACTCAGGTTCATCCAACACTAGGACTTTTAGCATGGCAAACCTGATCCATGAAGCTGCCAATGATCATTATTTTATGTTGGTACCATAAGCATTTCAGAAGATACTAGTGAGTGCTGTTGTATGCATGTGTAGCTTTAAGACCGAGCTGTTGCTGCTCCTGGACGTTTCCACTTTACAGTAACAGTGCTCAGACCAGTGTGGTATCCCAGTATTGCGCTCTGTACTACAGTCAGTGTTCAAGCCACTGCCTGCATGGTGATTCCTAAATCCCTAAACGCCATATCAAAACATCACAGTCTCATAGCATCATTATAAAGTATTATAAGCTCATAAAGTTTTATTGCTGATCCTGGAATAGCAGGATGAGTGTTATCTCAACCTGAATCAAACTGACGCCTCCACAAACACAGTCCTGTGTGTACTGGCTGGAGTGAACCATTAATAATCACCTGCCGAGCTCTGTTCAGTGTGTGTGTGTGTGTGTGTGTGTGTGTGTGTGTGTGTGTGTGTGTATGTGTGTGTGTTGGGGCTGCTTCTGAATCCCTGGTAGACATGAATCTGATCATTTAGCAGTGAGTTTGGTTTAATGAGCTCAGTATCTGTCAAGTAGCTCGGTGATTGATGCTAAATCCAATCCTGGATTCTGATTGGTCAGAAGCTGGTGATTAATGTTCTATTAACAGCATGACGCTGATGGGAACAGTTTGAAAATATGCCTGGCTACGGACTAAATCGATTTTATATAATAATGCGCTGCATGATACGTTTCAGGGGGTCTTTTTTGGCACACGCTACGTTAAACGTGATCAGCGGCTCTATTGCACTATCGAATAGTTAAGGGTCGTGAACTGATCCACTTCTGAGCTTTTTCAGCGTCCGCACCCCACATCCCCCACTGTAGATCCACCGCCAACCGCACCACCCTTGTTCTGGCTTCGTTAAGTAACCGAATAATTAATTGACCGTGTAATATGAATACATCTGACCCTCTCTGATGTGTCCAGTCGCTGGTTGCTTCTTACACTAAATGTACAAAAGTATTGGGACAACTTATATAATTTCTATAATCATGGGTTTCAGCTTTAACAACAATTACTAACCAGTGTAATAAATCAATTATATAAAGGAAATGATATGCTTGCAACTTTGCAGGCACAGTTTAGGGAAGGGCCTTTCCTGTTTTAGAATGAGCAAGCTCTATAAAGACATGAAAAGCTCCAGTGTCCTGCACAAAGTCCTGACCTCAGCTTCACTCAAGAGCTCTGGAATGAATTGGAACATCAACTAAGGCTTTCTTGACTAACATCAGTACCTAGCCATATAAATGCTGGCACAAATTCCAGCAGACATACTTCACAGTCTTGTGAGAAGCCTTCTCAGATTAGTGGCTTGTAGCTGAAAAGATTTTCTTATTTACATTTACGTTTCGGCATTTAGGAGGCGCTTTAATCCAAAGCGACTTACAGTACTGTGACAGTATATTGAGGGTTAAGGACCTTGCTCAAGGGCCCAACAGTGACAACAGAGGCAGAGGTGGGGCTTGAACCAGCAACCTATTGATTACTGGTCTAGTACCTTCACCACTAGGCTACAACTGCTGAAAAGATATTCTTACCTTGCATCTAGTGTTTCCAGAATGAAGTGGTTAGTAAAAATATATAAATATATGAATAAATAAAGGTTTGGGTGTTTGGTCAGTAGGATCAAATGCAGCAGCTTCTCACTGATTGTGATTATTTCTCGTCTGAGATGTCAGAGGTGCGTTTGTTGAATTTTTTGCCTCTTTTGGGGAATAATTGTGATGAAAGCAGCTCCGTTGCTTGCAGAAGTTTGGCAGTGTGATAACACAGGGTACAGAGTGCACTGAAGGTACAGAGTGCGCGCACACACACACACACACACTCCCCACCTATTGATCTCCTAATGATAAATGAGTCCGAGCACAGGGAGTGCGGTGTGTGCACGAGGACATGCATGCACATCTGTACAAAGCTGCACGAGCTCCAGCAGCAGCAGCACAGACACGGAGGCTCAGTTACTGAGAGGGAGGAGACACACACACACACACACACACACACACACACACCAAGTGTGGGAGTAACACACACCTCCGAACAACCGGATCGGCTCGAGCTTGCTGCCCGTCTCGTCCTCTGCCGGCACGAGCGCCGAGATGCGCGATGGGTCAAGCGTGCGGACACGCGCTGCTCTGCCGTAGTCAGCAGCACCAGCCGGGATCTGACATGTAAGTGTGTGTATGTGTGTGTGTGTGCATGTGTGTGTGTGTGTGTGTGTGCATGCATGCGCCGGTATAGTACCGACTTGCATGGATCGCCTCCTGCATTATGTTACGATCTCGTGACCTTGGCTTGTTCAGCGCGAGAGCTTCTATCATCAGCACGTGCAGAAGTTGCATCCTTCATATATCATGTAACCAGGATGCATTGCTGCTTTTGAATGGGGGGGGGGGGGGGGGGCATGATGGGGTCAGCTGCTCTGCTGGAAGAGGGGCCCCAACCAGAAGTAGCACTCTGAGGGCCCCGAGTCGAAACGTATAACCCTCTGGTTACTTTACCATGATTAATGTTAATTGTATTGATGCCACACAATAAGTCTGTTTAACACTTATACATTAATTTAAAAAAACTTTTAATGGGGGCGTGTGGGTGGCACAGTGGGGTGATGCACCAATCCACCATCTCAACTGTGCTGTCGACCAGCTGGGCACCCAGACACGAATGGCAGCATATGATCCTCATTCCTTTAAACAGAATCCAGATCGGACTTTGGGACCCCCGACAAAAACACAAGTCTTCTTGGAGATAATAATTTTATTATTAAGTTTCATGGCCACACAGATCAGAGAAAGCGTGTTCATGATGTTTGTGGTGTTCACAGCGTTCGTGATGTGAATAATGATCGTGATACTGTTCATGGTGCTGATGGTGCTGATGATGGTTGTGGTCTTCATCAGGGCTTCTCTTCTTCTAAATATCTAATTAGGTCATAATCAAGTCAAGTCACGTCAAATTTATTTGTATGGTGCTTTTTACAGTGGACATTGTCTCAAAGCAACTTTACAGAATCCAGGACCGACAGACCAAAAAACCCCTATTGAGCAAGCCGAGGGTGACAGTGGCAAGGAAAAACTCTCTTAAAATTACAGGAAGAAACCTTAAGAGGAACCAGACTCAGCAGGGACCCCCGTCCTCATAGGGCGGCACGGTGGCTCGGTGGGTAGCACTGTCGCCTCACAGCAAGAACGTCTGGGTCTGGGAGTTTGCATGTTCTCCCCGTGTTTGTGTGGGTTTCCTTCGGGAGCTCCAGTTTCCTCCAAAGACATGCAGTCAAGTTAATTGGAGACACTGAATTGCCCTATAGGCGAATGGGTGTGTGTATGTGTGTGTGCCTGCCCTGGGATGGACTGTCGCCCCGTCCAGGGTGTTACTGTGTTCCTTGCGCCCATTGAAAAGCTGGGATAGGCTCCAGCACTCCCCCGCGACCTAATTGGATAAGTGAAGTAATTAGGTCATAACCTTTAGTATCTCAGAAAGGTTGGTTATATAATTAGGTGAATATTTAATGCTGATGTGCAGCTCCAGGGCAGCACAAGTGGCAAAGTGGGTAGCACTTTCACCTTGCAGCAAGAAGGTCCTGGGTTCGATTCCCTGGCTGGGCGGCCAGGGTCCTTTTTGTGTGGAGTTTGTATGTTCATCCTTTGTGCGCATGGGTTCACTCTGGTAGCTCTTGTTTTCTCCCACAGTCCAAAGACATGCAGTCAGGCCAACTAGAGCAACTAATAATTAAGTGTGTGTGTGTTTGGGAGTTGTGTGTATCTGCCCTGTGATGGACTGGCAACCTGTCTGCAGTGTATCCTGACTATCACCCAATAAGTCCCTGACCCTGACCCTGTGATAAAACAAACAATGAATGAATAAATAAACAGCTCCATTTCTCCATGTCATCTGCAACCCTTCCTTAGATCTTGTTTTTTTAATCAGCATCTGATCACACGCGGTCCTGCACTCCTGCTCCTCGGCTCTATTATAACCTCACGTTAATAAATTTATAAGGATGACGAGACCTACTTTAGTCCTCTGTTGCATCTCAGTGGACTCAAAGGTCGAGAACCTCTTGCTTTAAATAAAAATACGTAAAATAAAGTACGAGGTTCAGATCCTCGTTTTTCCGAAATATCTGTGTTTACTTCATCTCAACCAGGTAAAAATTGAACTTTTTTATATAGAATAATTTTATCTGAACAGCATCATGAGTAAACAGGGCTGGTCTGAGCGCTCGACTCATCCTGGTGTTTAATAAACTGATTAAATCAGTCCTCATGGGCTTTATATTCATGATCAGATCAACAACCCGGACCAAATGATTTCCAGCAGATGCTCAAAATACTTAAAATCATCCTCTGACTTTCTCAGCGTGATAGCGGCGCTGCTATAAGCTCCACAACGTACTGTTTATGTTGAATCTGGGTCACTGAGGTGTTTATTCAGTTCTCTGGGTAATTTTGGGGCTGAGCTACTTTGGGGTGTTTTGTAACGACCCTGTTATGCGGCGTCTGTTCCTGTCAGTGAGCTTCCACCCACTGTTCCACTTTACTGAAGCTGTTCAAACATCAGATCGTTTTTTGGTTTCTCTGATGGATAAGCCAATCAGCCACTGTTGAGACTCTTCGAAACTCTGTTAGTTGCTTTATGGTAATCTCAGATATAAGAGTGTAAAGGATTAGAGCCGTTTTAAATCTGATACATGCTGTTAATTATAATAAACTCACCTGTACAGATGTGAAGTATTATTATTATTATTATTATTATTATTATTATTATTATTATTATTATTGTTAGGTCATGAAAGCTGAACTTCATTTTTAGACTATAAAGGATTAAATCTGTATATTTTTCCATGAACTGTAACTTAGGCTCAAACATATAAACTGGAACCCTTATTACAGACTCACCTACATCTAACATGGATGATAAAGGATGTCGGATGAGTTTAAATCAGATTTAATCAGACAGGATCATGTTTTAGTTTCATTTGCAGGGTGATTAATGGTGAATGTGAGCAGGTCTGGTATAGATGGAACTGTTTGCAGAACTCAGATTAATCAATACTGACTTTCCTCATCTATAGAGAGCCAAAGATCACATCATGCTGTGTGTGTGTGTGTGTGTGTGTGTGTGTGTGTGTGTTGTATAACTAACTGCTTTAGGCTGCTCTGTTTAGCGTCAGTAAAACTTAAATTAGAATAAAATCCAGTACGATTCTTCATCCACATTTCATCATCATCATCATCATCATCATCACTGACTTCTCTAAATTACAGACTTGAATTAAACTACTAAAAAAATAACAAAAACAATAATAAAGATATTAACGATAACTACAACCACAATAATAATAATAATAACAATAATAATAACAACAATAATACTCAGCAATAATATTATCATAACAACAATAATAATAATGCTACTGCTAATAATAACAATAGTAATAACAATAGAAAAACAATAATAATAACAACACTTATAATAACAACAATAATAATCACATTAGTCATAATAACAATCATAAAAACAACAAGAATAACAATAATATTACTAAAAATAATAACACCAATAACACCAATAATAATCAGCATGAACTTTAAACCTGCCGTGCGTGGACAGATCTAGATATTTGATTTCTGATCTATACACAGACCGTGGAGATTAAACGAGTAAACATTTATCTCTAAATCATCACTTTTTCCTTCTGTTTACTGTCTGGAGGCTCTAACGCGTCTCTCATAATACAATCATACACAGTATACATTTACTGACCTATATGACCCATGTGTTGCTCTGTACATTTGGTCCATTGTGGTGTTTAAAAAATCCCAACAACGTTGCTGCACCGACTACACTCGTACCGTGTTAGTGTCATCGCAGTACTGAGATAGATCCACCACCCAAACATCATCTGGTCAGTGGGGTACAGGGACAGTCACTCTGTAATAATTTAGGAACTGCTTTATAATGCATCACAAGTTTTCAGTGGTAGGCAGATCTGGAAATGCAGGCAGATCAGTCTAGCACTTGTACTCTCTAAAAAGTCACGAATCATGAAAGCATCATGTTTTACGTCTTCACCTATTTACCCCTGGGAAGTTCCAAACAGGCGTTTGTAATCATTTTGCAAACCTCTCAGTCTTTCTTTGCCCCTGGCCCAACTTTTTTTGAAATGTGTTGCTGTTATTGAGTTATTAAGTTGGTATATATTTACAAAATTCAATGAAGTTAAAGGTTAAAACATGACATTTTTCTTCTTTGTGCTGTTGCTGTTTACAAATCAATACCTTCTCTTTCCATTTGCAATTTAAGTCCCAACTTTTTCTGACTTGTGTCTGAAATATTTACCATACAGAGCTGAGCTGATCTGCTTACATTCCTCCTGCTATTATTATTATAGACGCCTGTATCAGGTAAACGTTTGGCTGTTGCGCTTCTGCTGGTTTACAGGTAGTAAACTACTCATCCATGAGCTTGTATCATGTACAGTGTATCACAAAAGTGAGTACACCCCTCACATTTCTGCAAATATTTCAATATATCTTTTCATGGGACAACACTATAGACATGAAACTTGGATATAACTTAGAGTAGTCAGTGTACAGCTTGTATAGCAGTGTAGATTTACTGTCTTCTGAAAATAACTCAACACACAGCCATTAATGTCTAAATAGCTGGCAACATAAGTGAGTACACCCCACAGTGAACATGTCCAAATTGTGCCCAAAGTGTCAATATTTTGTGTGACCACCATTATTATCCAGCACTGCCTTAACCCTCCTGGGCATGGAATTCACCAGAGCTGCACAGGTTGCTACTGGAATCCTCTTCCACTCCTCCATGATGACATCACGGAGCTGGTGGATGTTAGACACCTTGAACTCCTCCACCTTCCACTTGAGGATGCGCCACAGGTGCTCAATTGGGTTTAGTCCATCACCTTTACCTTCAGCTTCCTCAGCAAGGCAGTTGTCATCTTGGAGGTTGTGTTTGGGGTCGTTATCCTGTTGGAAAACTGCCATGAGGCCCAGTTTTCGAAGGGAGGGGATCATGCTCTGTTTCAGAATGTCACAGTACATGTTGGAATTCATGTTTCCCTCAATGAACTGCAGCTCCCCAGTGCCAGCAACACTCATGCAGCCCAAGACCATGATGCTACCACCACCATGCTTGACTGTAGGCAAGATACAGTTGTCTTGGTACTTCTCACCAGGGCGCCGCCACACATGCTGGACACCATCTGAGCCAAACAAGTTTATCTTGGTCTCGTCAGACCACAGGGCATTCCAGTAATCCATGTTCTTGGACTGCTTGTCTTCAGCAAACTGTTTGCGGGCTTTCTTGTGCGTCAGCTTCCTTCTGGGATGACGACCATGCAGACCGAGTTGATGCAGTGTGCGGCGTATGGTCTGAGCACTGACAGGCTGACCTCCCACGTCTTCAACCTCTGCAGCAATGCTGGCAGCACTCATGTGTCTATTTTTTAAAGCCAACCTCTGGATATGATGCCGAACACGTGGACTCGACTTCTTTGGTCGACCCTGGCGAAGCCTGTTCCGAGTGGAACCTGTCCTGGAAAACCGCTGTATGACCTTGGCCACCATGCTGTAGCTCAGTTTCAGGGTGTTAGCAATCTTCTTATAGCCCAGGCCATCTTTGTGGAGAGCAACAATTCTATTTCTCACATCCTCAGAGAGTTCTTTGCCATGAGGTGCCATGTTGAATATCCAGTGGCCAGTATGAGAGAATTGTACCCAAAACACCAAATTTAACAGCCCTGCTCCCCATTTACACCTGGGACCTTGACACATGACACCAGGGAGGGACAACGACACATTTGGGCACAATTTGGACATGTTCACTGTGGGGTGTACTCACTTATGTTGCCAGCTATTTAGACATTAATGGCTGTGTGTTGAGTTATTTTCAGAAGACAGTAAATCTACACTGCTATACAAGTTGTACACTGACTACTCTAAGTTATATCCAAGTTTCATGTCTATAGTGTTGTCCAATGAAAAGTTATAATGAAATATTTGCAGGAATGTGAGGGGTGTACTCACTTTTGTGATACACTGTATATGAAGCATCGCTTCCCAGAATCCTCTGTCGCTAATAGATTTTATTTGCCATCAGTTTAGTTTTACAGTGGCTCCAGTTTCAAGTGACAATGTCAATCACTTTATCGATAAATCTAAACATTTACAGCTTATTTTGTCCCCTCTGTGCAGATCTTGTGAGACGATCATGCTGCTTAGCTTATCCAAAGCAAGGCCCTTAACCCTCAATTGCTAGGACAGTACACTGTCACAGTACTGTAAATCGCTTTGAATAAAAGCGTCCGCTAAATGCCGAAATTGTAAATGTAAATGTAAATCGGGAGGAAAATGGGGAGAAAATGCAAAATGCACAAATTCCAAAGAAACCATGGTTTTATATTTTTAAAAACCAACGTCCCAGTTTTAAGATCTACTGTCCACAGGGAGGATGATGATGGACACTGAACTGCTTGCTGTTCTTCTAAAGTTAGTGAGTTACCTCAGAGAAGCAGCTCTCAGGTTCACTCCTGGGGGTTTAGTTTGTTCGTTTGTTTATATTTTCTTTACATCACAGTCTGTTAACGCTGGTGGGTCAGATTCCACTGAATTTCTGCCAGTTAGAAAAGAAGGAGTTGGTGTGGTGGACATCACGGTGCTCTAGTTTTTGATGGTAGTGTTTCAATCATTCTGTTTTATTGTGTTCCCCTGGTATTTTCAGTATGTGGTCTCTTTGTGCTGGCTGAATAACATCTTGTTGTTGCTTCACTCTGCACCTTTTATTAAAAAAAAAAAAAAAGGAATTTTTATTGCAGAATTTGATGTTGGTTGCCGGGCAACTAATGGCGAGTTCATACAGGTGAGTATTTTGGAGTATAAAGCCTGGGCGCTGTGTGTTTTTGAAAGTGAGTCCATTGTTCGGAGCGGTCGCTCTATAACAGTGCATTCATGCAGCATGATTTCTGCTGCCTCCATCAACACCGGAGTTATAAAAGCAGCCGCTCGTCAGACGTGTGAGTCAGATCAGTCTGATAGACGTGAGGTTGGAGCGAGAGGCCGGGTGAGAGCCGTAGCATCGTCCTGGTGTTGTGCAACCAGCAGAGGTCACCAGAGTGCACAGGGAAAAAAAGTACTGTGGAACCTCGATTTAATGGACCTCCATTTAACAGATTTCTTATTTAACTGACAAAATGTCCGGTTCGATTGTTTAAAATTCCTGTGAGATGCATAACAGGACCAGTAGTTTAGCAATTGTCCACTAGCTGGCGCACCTCTCTCTGTTTACATCAGTGATAGGCTTTATTTTGTCAGGAGGCTCGCTTTGTTCTCGCCTTTTTTCTGTGTTTATGCTTAATGTTTGCAAGTTCTAGTGCTTAATTCTGCACCAGCGCTGCTCTAGTAGCCACCAGCGCTGCTTCAGTAGATACTCTGAGACCCCCTTTACACGATCACGGCAAAAAAAACAAACATCTCCACCACACAAGGTAAATGAAATTTACCTTTAATTATATTCTGCGTTATCTGCTTTTTCAGAGCGAGTTGAAGACACAGGTTGTATTTATCAGTAAGCTCACTCGCCTGAGGTCATTTTTCTCCCTGAATAATAACAAATGACAACCGAGGAGACGCGAGCCATTAACACGAGGTCTCACATATCAGGAATCATTTCTAAACAGCTCCTCACAAATGCAAATGTTCATTTCTCCTCTGTCACATCCGTTTATTACTGATACAGCGTCTGATCTCGCCTACCGGCTTTCATTAACGTTATCAGCACTTCAGGTAATATAATCATCCACGGCGGCATCAGACCACGCGTGTACACTGGAATTAGAGGTGTTATTTACAGCCAGAGATACATTCATATTTTAATATTATATAAAGTGCTTAAATAATATATTAAAGCTGTTAAAGAGATTACACTTCGATTTGTGAGATTTTAAATAACATGGGGTAACTAACAGGGTACCAAAGAAGCCAAATACTGGGAACCTAAAAAGCTGAAAACACCCAAAATACCCACATAGCTGTAGATGGCAAAGACTCCCAAAGCTGGTGAAAGGAGCACAACACCTGGTCCCCTGAGCAATGCAAAATAGTAGCATAACTGTATAAATCAAGTCTGGATGAATTTGTGTTTGAAGGAAGCTAACGAATGGAAGTCCAAAGTCAGAAGCACATGATTATTCTGTGAGCTCAGTAATTGGCAGGGGTGTCCACATTCTTTTGGCCTTATAGTACAACTGTAAGGAGATTTAATTATAATTACTAAAACACACACAGCGGCATTTGCATTTGTATTTCAACTGAAGGATGTACAGAGTTCTGAATGGATGAAGGAAGTTCCTCTCGTGTTTCTGATGGTCCAGGATCAGATCAGGTGGAAACTCAAACCATAACAGATCCAACAGATCCATTCTAGATTCATAAATCCTCAGTAAAGAATGAGTCTCCATCACTGTCGGGTGTAAAGAAGTGACAGGCGGTTTCACAGGTGGCGAGGTTGTTTTTAGGGTGTTGCCAGGTGTACCAGTATTTTAATAACCTGAATTAGATTTGTAATTGTGAATAATTGTAATTATGTGAGTGTAATAATTGTAACAGGTCATCTGCAGCATCTCTAACATCATTTAAATGTGGACGCATTGGTTTTTAACTCTGGGAATCATGTGGGATTAGATGTGATCTGAGTCGAGATTAGTGATTTGGATTTAGATGTTTTTAATCACAGTGATGCTGATATTCCAGGGCTTTCAGATTACTGTGAGCAAAAAAACAAAGAATTCTGCTTTAGTTTCATTTGAAATAAATATGAAGCTTTTTTTCCTTAAATAATGAATAAACTTTATAGTTTATTGAAGATCTGATGCTTCTGTAGAATAATCTGATGGTGTAGAAATGTAATCACACCATCATTAAATCATTACATTTTGAACAGAAAGAGAAATAGCCATAAAAATGTCATGAGAGGAGTGAGAATGTAAAAGAGAAGAGAGATAGAGAGAGAGAGAGAGAGAGAGAGAGAGAGGCAGGTCAGGAGAACGTAATCACAGTGACATACGAGGATTTAAAGGTCAAACTATTACTCTTTTAGCATCTATAAAACAAATTCTCTCCTTTATCCCTCAATATCACGGCTGAGGAATCTCAATATCTCAGTCTCATCCACCAGCCGTAAATATTCCGACTGCAGTGACGGACCTGAGGTCTGAAACTGGTGCTGACCGGTACTGAAACCTTACTGACCCAGGGCTCTGGCTGCAGATCAGTTGTCATTTAGGTAAACTAAACGATTCGGAGCTTTCTGCTGAATTCAGGTTGTGCTTACAGTCCAGCAGGCTTCATGTATGATAAACTTCAGGACTCGGTTAACTTTGATTACAGCTGATTTTAGGAAATAATAACGATCTTAAGCTGCTTACTGCTGACTTCAGTTCTGCTTCAGGGTCCCGACAACTTTATGACGTAGTTTACTTTAAGGCACGCCTAACATATCTAATGTCTGAGTTTTGGGATCGGCTGACTTCAGGGAACAGGTGACTTTAAGGCAGAGTCGATTTTAGGGCATGGCTAACTTAAGGACATAGCTGACTTTAGGGTACAGCCAACAATTAATGACTTTAGGGCATGGCTGACTTAAGGACATAGCTGACTTTAGGGTACAGCCAACAATAGGGTACTAATGACTTTAGGGCATGGCTGACTTTAGGGTACTATTGACTTTAGGGTGTGGGTGATTTAGGCTGGTCCTACTGACTTTAGGGCACGGCCGACTTTAGGATACTACTGACTTTAAGGAACTACTGACTTTAGGGCGTGGCTAGCTTTAGTGTACTACTGACTTTATGGCACGGCCGACTTTAGGGCATGGTAAACTTTAGTGTACTACTGACTTTAGGGCATGGCCGACTTTAGGGCATGGCGAAACTTTAGTGTACTACTGACTTTAGGGCATGGCGAAACTTTAGTGTACTACTGACTTTAGGGCATGGCGAAACTTTAGTGTACTACTGACTTTAGGGCATGGCCAACGTTAGTGTACTACTGACTTTAGGGCATGGCCGACTTTAGTGTACTACTGACTTTAGGGCATGGCCGACTTTAGTGTACTACTGACTTTAGGGCATGGCCGACTTTAGGGCATGGCGAAACTTTAGTGTACTACTGACTTTAGGGCATGGCCAACGTTAGTGTACTACTGACTTTAGGGCATGGCCGACTTTAGTGTACTACTGACTTTAGGGCATGGCGAAACTTTAGTGTACTACTGACTTTAGGGCATGGCCGACTTTAGTGTACTACTGACTTTAGGGCATGGCCAACTTTAGTGTACTACTGACTTTAGGGCATGGCCAACTTTAGGGCATGGCGAAACTTTAGTGTACTACTGACTTTAGGGCATGGCCGACTTTAGTGTACTACTGACTTTAGGGCATGGCCGACTTTAGTGTACTACTGACTTTAGGGCATGGCCAACTTTAGGGCATGGCGAAACTTTAGTGTACTACTGACTTTAGGGCATGGCCGACTTTAGTGTACTACTGACTTTAGGGCATGGCCGACTTTAGTGTACTTCTAACTTTAGGGCATGGACGACTTTAGGGCATGGCGAAACTTTAGTGTACTACTGACTTTAGGGTACTACTGACTTTAAGGAGTGGCTGATTTTAAGGCATGGTCAACTTTAGTGTACTACTGACTTTAGGGCATGGCCGACTTTAGGGCATGGCGAACTTTAGTGTACTACTGACTTTAGGGTACTACTGACTTTAAGGAGTGGCTGATTTTAAGGCATGGTCAACTTTAGTGTACTACTGACTTTAGGATATTACTGATTTAAAAACAATCATCTGTTAGAGATGCTTTATGGGTAATTGTTTGAGATTGTGCTTAATGTGGCTGATTTGAGTTAAATTCTTCATTCTAAACACAGAATATTTGAATAATATTGTAAAATAACGGTTTGGTTTTTATTTAAATGTAAAATATAATCATGCCACACGTGTCTGCTTCTCTCTCATTGTGTCGCACCGGCTGGTTGTTACTGACTTTGTATCTCGTTATGTTACTTGAGCCGCGATGCAAATTTATGATAAATAATCCCAAGTGTTTTGTGAATAATTATGAATATGCTAAATGTCAAGTGGGTTTTGTTTGGCGAGGCTGGTACTGCTCGTGTGTGTGTGTGTGTGTGTGTTTTAGCCTGATATTGATCGCTTGCTGCTCATCTGATGGGATTGGAGTTTATTTTCAGTTCCGCTCTGGAGGGTTTGGTGGAGGTGATGTTTACTCTGGGCATTTCAGGAGAATAAGAGAGTTCAGATTTATTGTGATATGAATTTATTTCTCTCCCCGTGCTCCTGTTCTTCTGTATTTTGTTTGGGAGTTCATGTGTGTGGGTGTAGCGAGGGCTCTCAGACTCTCAGCCTGTTCATGCCGCGTAGGCCGAGAGGATCGATCTCGTTATAAACACGGCCATTATGCTATAAATAAAATATGAAGACAGTCCATCTCTCTCCATCTACCTCTATCTACCTCGCTACCTCATTTTCTCCCTCTTTACATCTTGAAGTGGCAGTCTAATACGCTAACCCACAACCCCACATCCCAGGTTTGATTCCTGGTCAGGCATTAATGGACATTAATGGAGTCGATGTGTCTGGGGAAGGGAGGGACGACTTCTACTGTCTGGCCGAGCGACTGTATACGCCTCAGTGTATTCGTGTATAAATCATACGTCACACGTGTCAAGGGAGGCAGGAATAGCTAAGACGGGTGTTATGCAACCAGCAGAGGTCACCAGAGTGCAAAGGGGAATGGAGTATGTATAAATTATAATAATACAAAAAGGAGGCAAAGTTCTTAATTATAATGTTTATTTTCAGATTAAAAAGATACAGTAGCATTTTATTATCCCACAGGGGGATTATATATGTTTAGATATGTGTACATTTATAAAAATAGAAGTATTAAGATATAAAGAAATTAAAAGCTTCAAAAATTTACACACTTCACCCACCTTATATATAAGACCTGTTTTTGGTGGTTCTAAAACTTAAAAAAAGCTTGGTTTTGTTTCCAACCTTGTCAAAGACATTACTGTACATGTACTTGCTATTGAGTGCAAACTAGTCCTGTTTATATGTGCACAGAGAAGTCATCAGCTGCAGTCATTTATGATCAGCCACACAATTAAATGACATTATGGCATCGTGGAACTGGTGAGCTGTGGAGTGGTGAGAGCAGGTTTATGTTATAGATCGCAATGCAACGTTTGCTGATCCTGGAAATGCTTGTTGTAGCTCTTCAATAATATTTGATTCCCCCAAAGATTAATCTTCTTTTTCCTCTTTTTAAATATTCTCACGTCTTCAAACGACGATGCAGCAGAACGTTGCAAAACAAATGTGAATAGACCGTCCAACCCGTCAGTCCGTATCGTGAATTGCTGCACCGCCAGCCGAAAGCCGTTCTGCTGCCTATCATGTGAGATGCTTTAACACTACAGTAAGCGGTAATGTGCGCACAGAAGCGCAAAGCACTCATGATGTAAAAGCCAACTGACATCTCCATCCTGTTATGCAAATATTGTCAGTATCTGTCACTAACTGGAGCTCAGAGATCAGATTAGAAAACTGGGGTTGGAGCATCAATATGAATTCTTTATAGCTATGTTAACCTAACAGCTCAGGCCGTACTCTAATTCATATCTGTAATAATTGTGTCACAGATTGTGAAATGAGCCCTTTCCTGTGTAATTCGGGATTTAAGGTTTGTGTTTAGTCATTTAACAGTTTTCATTCATGTACCGTATGAAATATGAGGCACAATATGCAATATGAGGTGCCCTAGCAATCCTATGGTAGTTACATTAGTGTAAGAGACTTTTCTGTGCTGTAGTGTGCTGTGCTGACAATGTTTGATGTGTGTTTACGTGTTGAGTGCATTTTGTCCCTTTATGGATTCCATAATCAATGTAAAAGTGTGTTTCTCTACACACATGATCATTTCAGTGCTGCGCCTCAAAAGAGCAAACAAGTAAAGTGTTCTGCTCCCAAGGTACAGTTTCTTTCTTTCTTTATAAACTCAGTAAACTCTAAAGATGCTCGATTACACTCGGCTCCTAGCTTACACATCTAAAGAAGCAAATTCCTGCATCAAACATCTCAACTAAACCAGAGGACGTTCTAAAAACATCGCTATTGTCTTGTTTAATTTTAGCTGAACTCTTTCTTTAATTATCTGCACCCATTCACTGTCCCTGAGGTGTAGTCAGGAAAGGTCACCTATCTTAATCTGACAGTTAACCTTTGGATAGACAAAACATCCTATAGCTCAGCCATACATACCCACTAAACACACCACACACACACACACACACACACACACACAAGGGTGAGGACGCTGATACCCAAAGGGGCTTTTTTGTGTTTGATTTGAATCCTATCTCGTCCGCACATGCTCATAGTGCATAATAATTATTCATTAATATTGAATAATTGCTTATTTAGATACATAAAGGAAACCAGAATAGAAACTGTGACACTGGAATGTGAACCAAGCAGTTCCAGTGGAATCACCATTCAAACCAGTCATAGTTTACAGGATGATGATCCATTTTAAAAAAGGGTTTGTTCTTTGTTTAGACAAAAAAAGCCCAAAATGTAAATAATGAGGAGCTGCGGAGCTTATTCAGTAAAGTCGTCCATGATTTTCAGCCTTGAGTCATCAAAACCAAGCCGAACTACGTACAACCTTAATTAAGAACCCTAATCAGCACTAAACTCATTACTTTCTCCATCACTAGTTTAATTATTACCTAAATATCTGTTCGTAGATCAAGCAAAGACTCATTCAATGTACAAACACATCCCCAAGCTACCTGCGACATTATACGGTGGCACCACTGAGACCTGAACCTTATTCAGGTCTCCAGGGTGGTTCGATAGTGCATTTGACTTCTGTACCAGCCGAGCCCCTGGAGAGAACCCACTCTTCCTTGTAAAGATAATGTCATTTCAACCTGTTGGTACCACAGAGCATGAAATGCTTTGAAGTGTTCAGTACAAAGCCCCGAATTTCATACAGTCAAAAAAAAGAAAGCTTTTGTGAGGTCAGGCACTGATGTTGGATGAGAAGTGTGGCTTGCAATGGACATTCCAGTTCATCCAAAAGGTGGTTAATGGGGTGAGGTCAGGCACTGACATTGGATGGGAAGACCTGGCTTCAATAGACATTCCAGTTCTTCCCAAAGGTGGTTAATGGGGTGAGGTGAGGTCAGGTCTCTGTGCAGCCCACTGGAGTTCCATCACACCAGACTCATTAAGCTAGTCAGTTGTCTTGTGTACAAAGGCATAGCCATGATTAGGGCATCCCCAACTGCAATGTTGGCAAATAATTTATCTTATAAAATCTATTTTATATACCTGCTGGCAACAGTTGTGGCTAAAACACCTGAACCCAACAATAAAAAGGATTGTCCACCACCTTAATAATCCAGTGAACACCCTGACAGCCACCATGACCCTGTACCAATAATTCCATCCCTAAATGAGCTTGAATCTCGGGGTGTGTTTAAACGAGTCCATAATTGACAGATCAGTAACGTCCGCTGGGAGGGCACCGGGAGGGTAATTACACCCACACGATCGTTTCCAGACCAGCAAAAATCATTTAATGAAACATCAGACGTTTCTGGGAAGTGATTACACTGAAATAATAGTTTGGGAAGAAAGAATGAGCCGAGGGAAGAGCAGAAGATGAACAGAAAATGGATTTTTCACCTGCTGTAATATCCTGTGTAATGGCTAAACCTCTGATTTGTTTTCATGCGTCTCCTTTTCATCAAACCGGAACAAAAGATTTTAAAAACGGGCTGGATTTAGAGATTAGATGAGCCAGAACATTAGGACCACCCGCTTAATACGCTGTTGAAACAGTTTGACCCGGCGAGACGTCTGAAGGAGTTCTGAGGTATCTGATACCTGGATGTTACCAGCATTCGTCTGATCAGTCGACCTTCTTCCAGGAGCTTCTTTTGGGCGCTTAGACTGGCACAGAAGGGTTCAATGCAGTGTCTGACACATTCACTTCATCACCAGGATTAAAATAATCTGCTGTTTGGACCACAGTAGATCTTCTGTTGGTCCGTACCAGACACCACAGCCTTCATGTCCTCTTCCACCAATAAGTCTCAACCTCTGCTGGTGGGTACTCACTACGGCTACCCGTGACACCCCTTGCTGTTTTGGAGATACTTCAACCCAAAGCCAATCAGGTCACGTAAAGTACATGGAGCCACCATCAGCAATTAGACAACAATTAGATAGATAGATAGATAGATAGATAGATAGATAGATAGATAGATAGATAGATAGATAGATAGATAGATAGATAGATAGATAGATAGATAGATAGATAGATAGATAGATCCAGGTTTAAGGAATTTAGCACAAGTAGCATGTCATTAAAAAGATATATGGGTGGGTTTAAATTCATTCTGTGGGTTTAAAATATTGCACAACACAAGCAACCTCATTTATCATTTTAAAATAAATCTTGCTTAGTAGTGCAGCAGCTTGGTTATCTTAATTACACTAACGAGGGCTGATTAAAACCTGGAACTCAACTGATTCTTATGATGTTGATGCTAGACTGATGTTTTAGCTTTGAATTTGTAAAGATTTTTGGATTTATTTGATTTTTCAATATAAATTTTGTGTAAATTAACTCTGTGGGTTTAAAATCTTGGCTACAGAGCAGAAAAGTGCAACACAAGCAACCTCATCTATCATTTTATAATAAAACTCTTTAAAGCTTTGTGTTAAGTAATACATTTTCTAAAAATTAAGCTTACTTTGTGCAGACGTGCGGTCGTGGTAGAACCGTGTGTGTGTGTTTAATTCAGATTTTTTTTTGCTGGATGTCCATTACGCACATCGATCTTCATTAAAAGACCCGAGAGATGAAGAGAATAAAAATGTTTCATGAATAATGTTGGTCCTGCAGCGTTGGTGGGAAACATCAGACTTGGCTTCCAAAATTCACTAAAGACGCTTAAGAACTAACGAATCTCATTTCTCTTAATTACACTAATGAGAGCTGATCAAAACCTGGAACTCAAATGATTCTTAAGACAGTGATGCTTGAAACTGATGTTTAGGTTTAAATTTGTAAAGATTTTTAGATTTATTTGATTTGTCAATATAAATTTTGTGTAAATTAACTCGGTGGGTTTAAAATCTTGGCTACAGAGCAGAAAAGTGCAACACAAGCAACCTCATCTATCATTTTATGATAAAACTCGCTCTATAAGGGAGCACCTTGGTGTTAAGTAATACATTTTCTGAAAATTAAGCTCACTCAAATGATTCTTATGATGTTAATGCTTGAAACTGATGTTTTAGGTTTGAATTTGTACAGATTTTTTGGATGTATTTAGTTTTTTTTTTCACATAGAATCAAATTAATAATAAAGTTTAATTCACTATCAGATACCAGATTATTTTCTTAATCCATTTTCTCCCTTTTATCCTAATTTTAGTGTAGCTAGTTAGTCTTCTGCTGCTGGAGACCCTGACAGCATCAGAGGGGGGTATATTCACCTTGCGCCTGGCCGCCTCAGATACCAGATTATTAATCCATAGTGTTACTCCCCTGTAGAAGCTTCTAGTATCTCTGATCTACATTTCATTTACCCAAATCCTAAATCCTAAATAAAACCCCAAAACAAAACCCACCGATCTGAGACACGGACATGGAAGTTATGCTGGATGAGGACACGACACATTTTACTAATTCTGGGCTCTAAAACAGCGTTTTTAAACTGGAGGTTTTGTAGTGGCATCAGAGGGGGTTCGTGATTGTGTACTGGTTTGTGTTTTTGGCATTACTGGTGGTTTCTAAACCCACAGTCATTTGTGGTGGCATCAATCGTTGTTTGAAGGACTTGGCAGACCCAGAGTTCGCGTTTTCTTAAGGCAGATTTATTCTATTAATATTTTTGCCATGGACAATTCAACATAAACTTCATAACTCTGAGAAAAGCGAAGAAAGTTCCATGAAAGTGGATAAAAGTGGCTGCAAAATTCCATAATACAGTAATTACATTTGTGTTTTTGAGTAAACAGAACGTTTATGGTCACTGTGTGTGTGTGTGTGTGTGTGTGTGTTTGTGAATTACATTACGTTAGCGATAAGGTTCTAAAGCAGGAAGTTCGGCGGCGTGTTTGCAGGAAGTTAAGCGGCTTTGCTGAACTTTCTTATCTTCTGAAGTACCTGCTGAATTACTGACAGGGCAATTTTCAAAGCACATATTTACACACACACACACACACACACACACACACACACACACTTTAACGTTTACTGACTCTACACCTCTATGGTCTCTTCTATTTCAGCGCATCGCCTCCATCACCCCTTTAATATTTGGTTAAACACTCAGAGGTGCAAAAAGGCAGAACTCATATCTCGCTAATGGACTTGGACTGAAGTTTGTGTGTGTGTGTGTGTGTGTGTGTGTATGCTGGAGCACTCTCTGTAGCTATACTAAAGTTGTATAAGCCCAAATAAGAGCCTGAAAGTAAGTTCTGTAAAGCCCTGTACTTCACCATAATGTTTACTACTCACAAGTAAAAACATGGCAGACGGGCGGATCTTTTGATAAAATGGGTGTGATGCAGTGATAAAAAAAATCATTCACTGCTAAGTTTCACTTTGAGACCATGATTTACGTTTACATTTTCGGGATTTAGCAGATGCTTTTATCCAGAGCGACTTGCAGAAGAGCTTCCACCGTAAATATTTACCTACTAGTTTAAGTAGACGACAGTCCAAGAACACACATCTGCTAAATCCCTGCTATAACAAAGTGGGTTTGTTTAAAAAAATAAATAAATAAGGAGTGAATAAGAGCGTAGTTCAAGTACATGTTAGTTCTTAGCTTAAGTCTTTAGTAAAGAGGAGGGTTAAGATTCCCTGGCCACCAGCGTAGGGGCCAAACTGGACGTATCACACCCTGACCTAAGTATCCTCTTTGTTCCTGTATTAAGCTTGTTTATAGTGTTGGGTTGCTGACCAGCGGTCGACCCTCCTCCTTTCACATACAGCCTTGTGACCGGAAACAGCAACGTCTTTCCCAACTTGGACACATCGGATTCCTTTTTCTATATCTGTGGCCTCTGTCTCATTCACAACAGGTTATTCAGTGCAGGTTAAGAATCATTAATCCATAATGGAGTACATTCTCTGTATTCCTCCACCACTCCTACTGATACATCAACCAGACAGCAGGAGGCGCTGTTACAGCAGCAGGGAGGAGATTCACCGTTTGACCTTCTCTCACTTAGACACATTTACATATTCGACATTTAGCAGACGCTTTTATATGCAAAGCAACTTACAGTACTGTGACAGTATACAGTCTAAGCAATTAAAAGTTAAGGGCCTTGCTCAAGGGCCCAACAGTGTAACCTGGCAGTGGTAAGGCTTGAACCAGCGATAGTTCAGTACCTTAACCACTAGGCTACAACTGCCCTATCTTCGATCTATATCGAACTCCTAATCGTATCTGTTCATACCTCATTAACAACAGATTCAGTGCAGGTTAAAACACAGGTCAAGAATCCTTCTGATTTAAGATGTATAAAGGAACACACTACACTCTCTGTATTCCTCCACCACTCCTGATATCTCAACCAGACAGCAGGAGGCGCTGTTACAGAGACGTTAGTACAAAGTACAAAGATAAACCTAAAAACATTACATACAACACTGAACTGCATACACACCTAATAAAACCAGCTGAAGTGAAGCACCATGCCCTCATGAGCACACAGACTGGAGTCTAAGCTTCCCAAAATATAAAAATCATTAATAATAGTGAATGAATTAGTGTCTCTTCTCAGTAAAGCTAATGGAAGAAGCTATAGTGAGTAAAATATGTGAACAAAGGCTAATATTATTTACTTTTTACAGGGATTACCTCCCAACATGAAACCCTTGAAGTGTGTAGTTCATTTCCTGTTGTTTTATTAATGCAGGTAACATGAGGTGACATTTATGGCTGTAACTCTCTTGGCTCCGGCTCTCCGAGGTAAAGCAGTGAAGCTAAGCTGGCGGTGTAGCAACATTATTGTGTGTTATTATTATCTTCCCACTTTATTCTTTAATTAAGCTGTGGCTAGAAGGCTAGCACATTAAATGATCGAGCACCCACACACACACACAGTGTAGCCACAAGGCTGGTGTTAGAATGTCTGTTCGGATTTGTGTTTTCATGTTGCACTGGTCAGCTGCAAGATCAGCCTGACCAGCACCCAAACCCTATGTAAAACATTAAAGACCAGCCTGACCAGTACCCAAACCCTATGTAAAACATTAAAGACCAGCCTGACCAGCACCCAAACCCTATGTAAAACATTAAAGACCAGCCTGACCAGTACCCAAACCCTGTGTAAAACATTAAAGACCAGCCTGACCAGCACCCAAACCCTGTGTAAAACATTAAAGACCAGCCTGACCAGCACCCAAACCCTGTGTAAAACATTAAAGACCAGCCTGACCAGTACCTAAACCCTGTGTAAAACATTTAAGACCAGCCTGACCAGTACCCAAACCCTGTGTAAAACATTTAAGACCAGCCTGACCAGCACCCAAACCCTGTGTAAAACATTAAAGACCAGCCTGACCAGTACCCAAACCCTGTGTAAAACATTAAAGACCAGCCTGACCAGCACCCAAACCCTGTGTAAAACATTAAAGACCAGCCTGACCAGAACCCAAACCCTGTGTAAAACATTAAAGACCAGTCTGACCAGTACCCAAACCCTGTGTAAAACATTAAAGACCAGCCTGACCAGTACCCAAACCCTGTGTAAAACATTAAAGACCAGCCTTACCAGTACCCAAACCCTATGTAAAACATTAAAGACCAGCCTGACCAGTACCCAAACCCTGTGTAAAACATTAAAGACCAGCCTGACCAGCACCCAAACCCTGTGTAAAACATTAAAGACCAGCCTGACCAGCACCCAAACCCTGTGTAAAACATTAAAGACCAGCCTGACCAGTACCCAAACCCTATGTAAAACATTAAAGACCAGCCTGACCAGCACCCAAACCCTGTGTAAAACATTTAAGACCAGCCTGACCAGTACCCAAACCCTGTGTAAAACATTAAAGACCAGCCTGACCAGCACCCAAACCCTGTGTAAAACATTAAAGACCAGCCTGACCAGAACCCAAACCCTGTGTAAAACATTAAAGACCAGTCTGACCAGTACCCAAACCCTGTGTAAAACATTAAAGACCAGCCTGACCAGTACCCAAACCCTGTGTAAAACATTAAAGACCAGCCTTACCAGTACCCAAACCCTATGTAAAACATTAAAGACCAGCCTGACCAGTACCCAAACCCTGTGTAAAACATTAAAGACCAGCCTGACCAGCACCCAAACCCTGTGTAAAACATTAAAGACCAGCCTGACCAGCACCCAAACCCTGTGTAAAACATTAAAGACCAGCCTGACCAGTACCCAAACCCTATGTAAAACATTAAAGATCAGCCTGACCAGCACCTAAACCCTATGTAAAACATTAAAGACCAGCCTGACCAGCACCTAAACCCTATGTAAAACATTAAAGACCAGCCTTACCAGTACCCAAACCCTATGTAAAACATTAAAGACCAGCCTGACCAGTACCCAAACCCTATGTAAAACATTAAAGACCAGCCTGACCAGTACCCAAACCCTATGTAAAACATTAAAGACCAGCCTGACCAGCACCTAAACCCTATGTAAAACATTAAAGACCAGCCTGACCAGTACCCAAACCTTATGTAAAACATTAAAGACCAGCCTGACCAGTACCTAAACCCTATGTAAAACATTAAAGACCAGTTAAGGCTCACCAGCAGCTAGCAGCTTTTAGCAAGGTGTTTTAGCGTGTGAAGAATTTCCCCTTGTTTATGCTCAACGCAAGAAAGGAAGCAAGACTAGAGCCTACAGATAAAGAACCAGAGCAAGAACAATAAAACAGGGTGAAGATGCAGGAGCATAAATCATAACACATGACTACAAATGACATGCTAGCTTTTGGACATCCCAAGACAACCACAAGCTGTACCACAGTGCAAGCCCATTTAGCTCAGAATTAATGCAAAATAAGTGCTAATTAGCTAAATTAGATCTTTTCACAGCTTTAGAAGTCAGCTCAGAGACTCGTTTCTCTCAGCGGTGAGTCTGTAGAAGTGGATCTTGGCATCGGTGCACGCTAATTTAATTAGAATCAGTTTAATTGGACATAATTAGGAACACCTAACTGTCCATGTACATAGTTTGTTTAACATTTTATGTAAAGTGGTGATCTGGGATGGACTGATTTTTTAATTCTTCATTAATTCTGTGTTAAATAAAGTATTGTGGTAAAGAGTTATCATTATAAATATTACTGAATGAATGAATGAATGCTTGATCACGTGGGTGCTGGTTTATGTTTTGATTAATGAAGCAGTTTAATGTGATTGGACGATTTTTGCTCATGATGTTGCAGAACCAGCATGTGTGTATGTTTGTATACGTGTAGGTGTGTGTGTGTGTGTGTGTGTGTGTGTGTGTGTGTGGAAGAGACATGTTGACACCCACTAGATGGCACTGTAGGAGAGCACTGTTCTTTTTTCGCATCTGTGGGTCCTTGATGACCCTTTTTCATAGTTGGTGCTGAAGCTGCCCCTGGAAACACGTCTGTATGGTTTCACTGCGGTTGGTCTCTCAGTGTTTGCTGATTATGGTCCATTGCAGTCCTCCTTGGTCCACTTGTTTTCTGTGTTGATCTTTTTGATTTTACTTCCTCTCCATCTCTAGTTGATTAGGACGAGAGCGCTCGGTCTGAACAGACCCTTCATCATTACTCACATTCCAGGATAATCAGACTGCATTTGAGCTTCCCGACCCAACCAACGTCCAGCTGAGCTGCTCCAGTTTCAAATTTTAGATATTTAGCATGTTTAGAACCCAATGCTCATGTGATGTATAGAAGATTATTGTTACTGTTATTGATTATTGCAAGACTGTACATCGAGACCACCCTTCAAAATGTGCATGGCATATTTTTAGGTAGCAATGGTGGGTGTGAGCGTGAGGGATCTATTAGATGTCGGGCTGCTGGAGGTTCCTCGTAGTTCACGTGTTGAAAGCAGCAGATCTGATCAGCATAAAAACCTGACGAACTTTGATAAGGACCAAATCGCTTCGTTATCGTCAGTAGACTGGGTTGGAGTATCTTTAGGAAGGGGAAGGGGTTCCACAGTGGTCCGAGGAGCGACGAGCTACCAACCGTCAACAGGTTGTTGGATGCCTAAGACTCACTGATGGCAGAGGACATGGCGGCTATGGCATAAAAATCTACAGTGGGTCAAATGGATGATTTTAATCCTGGTTATGAGGTAAATGTTTGACAAGTCCATTAAACCTCTCTGTGGATGGAGCATAGTCAGAAACATCCCATAATAGCCCTTACATTTTGCCCAACAACGAGTACAGGGTACACACGCACACACACACACAGACACACACACATCTACCAAAGGATGTTCGGCTGATTTGCTCTTATTGCATAGTGTCCTTGCCCGTCTTCTGGCAAAACCAATTAGCCATTGACCCATTAGTACACACACACACACACACTGTACATACTCATAAAGTTTATGGTGCATTCCCAGAAATGAAGCGTCCCATCAGTCCACATCACTCCCTGACACGATAATGAAAAAATTCTTTCCCTTGCACATTTTCTTGGCACTCGAGTCTCTCAGGTCCTCAGCACGGACGCTCGGTCCTCGCAGTGACGGAAAGTAGAAAAAAAAGGGACAACGTTCAGGTCCACATCGAAATATTCTCTTCCGTATCTTCCTCTTCTCTCGGGTGAAGCTTGTCAGAAGGGTTGGGCTGTAAATCGTAAAATATGGTGCTGGGTGCTTTCATCTATCCAGCTGTGACAACCAAGTTCTTTATTCTCAGTGGCTCTGTCATAGAATGGATTAAAGTCAGAAAATAGAAAGTGGGGGTTGTTAACCTTTCACCAACCCCGAAAAACCAACGCCGATCAAAATTCTCTTCACATCTCCTATTAAAGTTGCGCTGGCAGGGATGACCAGATACACATACTGTAAGCCTGCATGACAATAAATAAAGTTCTACACCAGAAGGGGGCAGTCATGAAGCGCTATAACAAACAGCAAAAAGATGCTGTATCCTAAATTACATAGTACTGTGCTAAACAATATGACATTTTAAAATGAGTTCTGGCTTGTTCACATGGGAGACATTAGAGAACTGATGAGGATCTTTCTCTGGTCCACTGCATCCTGCTTTTCTCTACTGGAGAAAGCAAGGTATCCAGTTTACCAAGATGGACACCCATGGACCAAGTTGTCCAGGATGGCCCGGATTCGATTCACTGGTTTAAGGTTTAATCCAGTGGAACATTATTGGATTCTTGATAATCCTCTGTTAATGGGAGAGCATTTGAAATCTGGTCTCTTACAGAGGCCACAAGGTGAGATCCCTTTTATACAGGTGGGAGCCAACGGACCTTTGGACTTTTGGATTCTTTCTTGGGCCACTAGATTCAACTTTGATCCATTGGTTCCTGTTTCAATTTAAAATCATTCCAATGGTTTCCACTTTATTTTAAAAGACCCTCGAAAGGTTGTCTAATTAGAGCAAAATCCCACTTATGTTCATCTGATACCACCTTGATGTACTATCTAGTTTGGACTCAATTCCAGAAGTTTTCCCATTAGCACAGGTATAAAAAGAAGAATCCGAAGGACCAAAGTCTAAATGACCATGGTCAAAGCCAGTAGAGGAAAGCAGGATGCAGTGGACCAAAGATGGACCGCGCCACTTCTCCCGTGTGAAAAATAATTTACAAGTATCATATGGTTTAGTACAGTACTATGTAATTTAGGATACATCATCTTTTTGGTGTTTGTTATACTGTAATAATGGCTTAATTACTGCCCCCTTTTGGTGTAGAAAGTTATTTATTGTTATGCAGGCTTACAGCATATGAAACACCCTGCCGGTGCAACTTCAACAGAAGACGTGAAGCAATAAAAGACAACCTTTGCAAAGATTACTGGTATTTTCCCATTAGCAAAGGCCTATCCATGATTCCATCTTTGTCTGTTGGATCTCACCTGAATGAACTGGATCCTTTATGAAAGACCAGATTTTAAACATTCTCCCAGTAACCAGGATTATCAAGAATCCAATATTGTTCCATTGGATTAAACCTTAAACCATTAAATTCCATCAGTTTCACCTTAGACAACTTGGTCCATGGGTGACTCTTGATCTTGGTACACTGGATATCACCTTGTTCCAGATTTTTTCCAGCCACTGAACCTAACTGTGTGTAAGTGAGGACAGAATCTTCTGGAATGAAAAATGAGAAAAACATTTTGGCAGTTTTGCTCGTCTCGGGTCATTTCATGGTAAATTTACTCACAGGTGTCTATTTGCAGATTATGCACCAGTAGTGGTTGAGTCCCAGTTCAGCCATTCACACACTAAAGTGCTATTGGCACTATTGCACGATGTGGACTCAGAGGCTCAGAGTTCAATAGAATCCATCCTAGTCAGCTGGATAACACCTTGGTCCAATTCATTATTTCATAGATTGTTCTACTGGATCCCACAGTGGTGCATCAGGTCTCAGTTGTGTCCACTGTATTAAGCATTGAAGCACTAGATCTGTGAATGGTCTAATGCATCCTACCCTAATCTACTTGATCATACTGTATATTGATCCTCTATTCGTCCTCTTGGACTATTAGATCCCACTGGTCCATCGGTTTCCAGCTTGGTCCACTAGATCCAAGTCTTTTCCTCTGGATGCTCTTGAGTAATACATTGTTCCACTGGATCCCACCCCAGTCTTTTAGATCCCAGCATGTCCAGTGCATTCTAACCTGGTGTATTAAATCTCACCTTGGTCTCCTGGATCCTACAGTAGCTGATTTATCACACACACTATGCTCATAATAGATGAAAGATGTAGAAGTGACCTTCCTTATTTAAGTGCTAGAGGACTCGGTGTGCAGTTCTGATGTGTGTTTGTGCATGAGTGTGTGTGTGTGTGTGTGTGTGTGTGAGTGTGTTAACATGCTTGTACCTTTTCTCTGAGGTGCCACTGTTGAATGGAATGTTAGTCTGGCCCTCCAGCATGCCAGAGCATGATATATAATAACCGTTCCATAACCGTACCATTAACACTCGATGGGTTTTGCAACGCCATGGAAACCGCTTCGCTCTCAAACCCGCTCTTTCTCTCCCGCCCTTGCTCTCTCTTTTTCTCTCTCCTTCTTTCTCATTTGCACCATCACCTGTAAGACCCGGTACTGAGAAACTTCACTGAGAGTGACTGGGGGTAAGGATTGAACCCAGGACCACAGAGCTGTGTGGCACCCACCCACCTTCCCACACACACCCACACACACACACACACACTTAAGCAGTGAGAAGTTAGAGTTTATTAGAAGGGTTAAAACACTGTCTGTCTTTATGGCGTCCGTTCAGTTATTCGTCCGTGCATCCATCTATTCCCTCGGCCTTTAAATGTTTGTTTTCGTTTTGGCCGCCCCTCTCTATCCATCCATCCATCTATAGCACCACCTCACATTATCCATCTCTCTCTCCATCTGTCCATCCATCTGATTGCTTTTCCCTCCGTCTGTTTCTTAACTGATGATCTGTTCATTCTCTTCGGTATACAATTGCTTCCTGCAGCACTTTTCACCCTCACCCATCTCTCTCTCTCTCTCTCTCTCTCTCTCTCTCTCTCTCTCTCTCTCTCTCTCTCTCTCTCTCTCTCTCCATCATGTATTTCTCTCTCTCTCTCTCTCTCTCTCTCTCTCTCTCTCTCTCTCTCTCTCTCTCTCTCTCTCTTTCACTTAATCATGTTTTCTATTTCTCTCCATCATGTATTTTTCTCTCTTGCTCTCTCTCTTCATCATGTTCTCTCTATCTGAGGGGTTCAATGTTTGTGCTGGTGGCAATATGGTTCTGTACCCCTTCCTTCACTCCTACTACCTCGTGGGCTCAGGGTACGGAGAGTTTGGGCTGAAAGGGTTGTGTCCTCTACATTGTACACCTCTCTCTCCATCATGTTCTCTCTCCCTCTCCATTATTTATTTCTCTCTCTCTCTCTCTCTCTCTCTCTCTCTCTCTCTCTCTCTCTCTCTCTCTCTCTCTCTCAATTCAATTCAATTCAATTTGCTTTATTGACATGACAAATTTACATACTTGTATTGTCAAAGCTTACAAATCTACAGTGCTGAAGGCGATATGGTTGTGTACCTGGTTCTTCACTTCTACTAGCTCCACCTCTATTAGGGAGAGGCTGTCTGAGCGGGGCTACAGGGTATGGACAGTTTGGGCTGATAGGGTTGTGTCTTCTACATCATACACCTCTCTCTCCATCATGTTCTCTCTCTCTCTCTCTCTCTCTCTCTCTCTCTCTATAATGTTCTCTCTCTGAGGGGTTCAATGCTGGTGCTGGTGGCAGTACGATTTTGTACCTGGTCCTTCACTCCGCAGTTTGGGCTGATAGGGTTGTGTCTTCTACATCATACATCATATCTCTTTCCATCTTGTTCTCTCTCTCTCTCCATCCATGTTAGAAGAATAGAGACATTGATCAGGTGATATAGATGTATAGACAGACAGGCAGAAGGGTAGATTAATAAATAAATGGATGTACAGATACACCATATGGTTAACAAAATGTGGACACCTGACCTTAAGCTTTTAGACATCCCATTCCAAAACAATTGGCATTTAAATGTGCCACCCCCATTGCAATAGCCTCTACAATTCTGGGAAGGCTTTTCACATGTATCTGTGAATATCTGTGCCCATGTACTCAGTTATAAAGTTGGGCACTGGAAGAGACATGGTCATGTTTAGCAACCTGTATGTATGAGTTTAGATAAATATAATGTAATGTATTTGTTTAAGCTATTTCTCCATCCATCTCTACCTCCACCATGAGTCTCTTGATCTCATTAGTGAGTTTTGTACAAGCGTCGTTACAGTGGTGAGATTATTACTCAAACACAATCCAGTGCTTCTTATTCTCTCTTCCCTTTTTCCTTTTTGAGCGGCTTTGGGCGACTTGCTTGAGTCGAGGTTTCTTTTCTTTATCCAAACGACCCTGAGCGGTGCAGAGAGAGGGATTATCCACGTTTATCTGAGCCTTCAGAGGGGATTAAGGTGGACTGATAAAAGGAATTGGTGTTGTGGAATGCTAAAAAATATCATCACTTATTGTAGATGATGTAGATCAACACACACACACACACACACACACACACACACTCACAGACACACAAACACTTGTTCATCTCACACTTTTCCCTCTCCATTTGTTCACGGCTAACAAAAACGCTCGCTATCTCTGTAGCTTAGCAACTGCCGGTGCTAGTTAATGCTGCTGACATTTTTTTGCATCTTTTTTTTTTTTTTTTCTCCAAAATGTCAAACATCCTTGAGATTTCATCAGAAAGGAATAAAACACACAGTTCCTAAACACGCTGACCTTCCTCAGGTTCTCACCGCTGTCTGTAGAAGTCATCTGGGTTTTTCTCCTGGTTCTGTTTGAATCATCGCCTCCTTTGTGTAGAAGAAAATAGACATTTTAGCGTCTCTCTCCCTCTCCTCCGACGAGCTGTTATATTTCTCTCCTCGTGAACGTGAGCTGGCGATGATGGTCTTAACACCATGAAGATCTCTATTCCACAAACTTGTAGGAACTTATTTCACATCCTGGTGTCATTTCATGTTGTTAAATCAGCTCCATGGCTTGTACTATTGCTAGCATCAAAAAATGATCCCAGGTTTCTTACAGGATTAATTACAGGTTTATGAAGGCTGAGATCACAACATTTACTTATTATACACGGGTAGTGGGCACCAGTGCCCTACTGAGAAGTTTTAGGATGTTGATTAGATTACAGTCTGCTGCAGGAGAGCAGGGTTTAAATCCACTGCATGGACTGATTACTTGGTTCATCAGACATGTTTATAATTGTAGAACAGCTCCATTCATGAACAGATTATTAGTTCATATGTAAACGCATTCTCTTCATGCCGCTCATGGTGGCGCAGCGGTAAAAACACACGCTGGAACCAGAGCTGGGATCTCGAATACATCATGTCGAATCTCAGCTCTGCCTACCGGCTAAGGCTGAGCGGCCACATGAACAACGATTGGCTTGTTGTTCAGATATGGGCGGGACTATGATGATATGCATACGGCTGCTGCCCACGTGTCGGAGGGGGCGTGGGTTTGCTTCATTCTCCTCAATCAGAGCAGGGATCGGCATTGGTGGAGAGGAAGCGTGACGCAATCGGTGTGTGTGTGTGTGATTCAGAGGCTACTGTGGAGATGATTGACAGCTGCAGGGTGTGATAACAGCTTTCTGAAACATCACCTGCACCCCTCAATCATCATCATCATCATCCCTCTCTCTCTCTTTCTTTCTTATGTTTAGTCTCTCGTCCTTCTTTTATCTTCTGACGTGTGTGTGTGTGTGTGTGTGTGTGTGTTTGGGATGGGTGGGGGAGCTGAACGGGGTGGAGACGGCACTGGAGAGATGACCTGTTTCCTCTTTGGTCTCTCGAGCCCTATTGACACTTCCTCACACACACACACACACACACACACACACACACACACTCGTGACATGAGAAGTTTGTCTGTGTTTGTTGAAAACTTCAATCGTCCCTCATCCTCTCAGAATGTCACAGTGAGTCTTAATTTTTAATATTTTTTCTTTCTTTCTTTTGTTGTGCCCAGTCCATCTCGTGTGTGTACGCTCTTCTTTTTATTGTGGAAACCAGTTTGTGTGTGTGTGTGTGTGTGTGTGTGTGTGCTGGTATGCATATTTAAGCTTCCACAACTTTTTTTGTAGATGAGACACTTAGATCAAATGAGAAAGTCACTGTGAGAATGTTGGTATGTTCTCCTAGTGTCTGTGTAGTTCTTTAAGTAATATGGTTTTCTCCTACCTCAAACCTCACTTAGATCCACTCACACCTACAATTCAGAGCTGCTAATCTACCGTCCGCATGTCAGGAGTAGAAAAAGTACTAAAGTACCTGAAGGTAACCAACACAACCTTAAGAGAAACATTCCAGCAGCAAAAATCACGTCCAGCTTCTCAGAACCCTGAAGCTGTGCGATACCCACAGTACCCGCTGCGCCACTGTGAAGCCTTGATTCATTAGTTTAATGATTTTGTATCTTTATTTTAAGAAAATGAGTGTGTACACTGCCCACACACACACACACACACACACACACACACACACACACACACACAGAATTCCTGGAGTGTGTTTGTTATGAGATGTGTACGGCAGTAATGGGTGTAACACAATGTTGAAACCTTAACAAACCAGTTTTGCATTTGTGTCAACTGTCGCTGCTGTGTGCATTCAATACGCTACGCTGTATTTGGTAAGTGTGTGTGCGTGCGTGTGTGTCAAAAGCATGACTGCTCTGACTATAGAAATCATCAAAAGCATCAAGATCATTCATGAACTGATTTTGTATTTCATCTTGGTTAGCGAATCCCCCTTTTAAAGGGTCTTCTTTGTACTGTGCACTGTTCCCAGCTTCCTTCCTTTGGCGATGTTTCCCAGTTTGTTTTATTGAGTCACAAATCCTCAAAAATGACTCTAAACATTCACTACGTGCAGTAGATTCATTGAATTTAAATGTATGCATTGCTATTTAACTCTCAATCCAGGGACAGAAATATATACGATGCAGCAGTTTAGCAGTTCAGCCTTGTGTGGAGCACTGCAGAGAAACTGTGACTTGATTTGAACATTTAAAAAATGCAGCTCACCACCACCATCACTGAGATCCAGGTTAGTACCTCAGCGGTGCTATTGACCTGCTGGGCTCTCCACAGAAATTATTGGCTGTGTCTGCCGAAGGGTTAAAGCCCTGCAATGGATTGGCGATAATGTGTTTTGGGTGCTTAGGTACAACCTCTATTTTCTGTTCTGTTGACTTTTTCTTTTGTTCTGATTTAGCTCTGTGTGCTTTCCATACTAATGCAGGTTCTTGAAGCTGAAGTGCTGTGCCCGTGTGTGTGTGTGTGTGTGTGTGTGTGTGTGTGTGCGTGTGTGTGTGGGGCAGTCGGGCTGGCTTGTTCCTAAGAGATGTGTTAGACTGTTATTACATATTTTTGCAAATTCAGGAAAAACTATAAAGGCTGATTAAACTTTTTTGTCAAATAAAATGTTCCAGCGAGCGGGTTCAAGTATCAACATGAACCTCTGTGTGTGTGTGTGTGTGTGTGTGTGTGTGTGTGTGGCTCTGTGGAGTGTGATTTGACGTATATGTAGGTAGATACACATTCTGATGTGCTTGGTGTACATCTAATGCTGCACTTTTGCTGTTGCTGCATTACTGCTGTTCCACTACATTTTAAAACATGACTGCAGGGCTTCACTTCCATTCAGCTAAGGGAGCATTAGTGAGTTAGGGTATGAATGTGTGACGACTAAATGGGAGTCAACAATCCAATTACTTCAAATGGTGTTGAATGAGGTTGATGTTAGGGCTCTGTGCACAATTTCTGGTAGAAATTTTCCCTAAACTGTTGACTTTGAAGCAAGCATACAGTCTTCTAGAATGCTGTAGCATTTATATCCTTTTCCAGTGGAACTAAGATGCGTGAACCATCAGAAACATCCATACACTGTCCTTTTCCACCAAACCTAAGAGGTACAGCTGCTTGGTCATGGAAACCTGATCCATAAAGCGGTTCTTGTGCTGACGTACCTACCAGAGAGGGTTTAATATTTTGAGAATAAACACATAATATTTTTATAGTCACAGAGGAAGTTTTTGGATTTTTTCCAAAAAATATAAAGTCATAATACTATGGCAAACTGGATTGTGCATGATAATATGCTAACATGGTCTTGAAGTTAAGTCTTAATTGTGCTACCAGCCTGTCTGATCACTCAACAGAGGGACAGATGGTGGGATAGTTTGCTGCTGCTTTGCTGAGATACCAGCACTAGTAGTGGAGAAACACATTGGGCATAGCGTGACTCCATGAGTGGTATGACTCTCTGTAAGAAAACCTCTGCTTGGTGTAAAGAAGCATCACCTGGGCCAGCGTGGGAGTGGTGCAAGGAGCAGAGGAATTTCAATAGGTCAATGGAAATGACTAGCCTGACAGTGGTAGTGTAGTGATTTAATTACAGGATTAGTAATCTAAAAGTGGTTGGTTTAAGCTCAATTACTGCCAAGATGCCACTGGACCTCTGAGCAAAGCTCTCAACCCTCAACCCTACATTGTATTCAGTCGTGATTGTGAATCACTTTGAATAAAAACGTCTGCTATATCCTGAATGTAAAATGTAAATGTTACTACAATACTATTGAAGAAAAGGGGATTTTGTTTAGATTTTAGAGAAGTTAGTATTAGTGTTACAAAAGTGAACAGACAAGAGGGAACCACTTGTACAAAAACTTGGAAGATTTGATGGCATTTTTGTACATGCAGTCAAATAAGATAACATGATGGAATATGTATTGTTATTATTTTAAACTACAAAACAAAAACAAAACACTTAGTGCAACTTTACTGTAAACAAAATATTATAAACGGTTTTGGTGTTTCTGGCAGGAATTCATGCTATATTTGAAGTCCTGCGAGACCCTTTAGCCGCCCATGATGCGCGCGACCAAGGCTGTGTTCCAAATTGCTTAATATTTTACTACATAGTGTTTACTATTTAGTGCACTATTCATACTGTTGTAATAGAGCTTTGACACACTAATTAGTTTTATAGAACGCGATTTGGAATTCGGTCTCATTTTACCTCAGAGAGTCACTAGAGAACACGGAATGAATAAACTGAGGTAAAGTTAATCGATGTTTTATTACATTTTATGATTTAATTCGAACTTTTACTCAAGAAACTAACAGGTTATTTTTGTCAATATTAATATATTTGTATTTAAATTGCTGAAAGTTTGACAGAGCTGAGGTGATGTTACCTTGTCCTATATTATATAAGTCTCTGATTCTGTAATAACTAGTTTATATTAATACATATAAGTAATTAAGTATATAAATATATTTATTTTACATAAACATCTTTAATTTACATGTATATTTAATTTTAGTTGACTAAATGTGGTTTGTGGGACTTTACCACAGCAATTGAGTTCCTTCACAGCTAGATTAAACTGTATTATTTTTCAGGTTACATAAGTAAGATTGTTAAATGTATTCATGAGTTTCAATGGTAAAAAAAGGTTTACTGGTAAAACAGCTTAATAATAAGCAGGGTTTATTCCCTGCCTCCTTTCTGAGCTTAGGTAATGGTTGAAAATGACACCGGGATCATTCTGTGTTGACAAATTTATGTCTGTACAGTGTGAGTCAGCGATTGTGAAAGGTCAGCAGCAAATGGGTTCAGGTGGAATGAGATTGATCTTTAATGACAATGCCATTACATAAAATCTGAGGTGCACGTTGTTAGTTAAAGTGGCGCCACTGTTTCTACTGGAAAACCATAGTGAGCAGCAGTTGATTTATTTATTCATCCAGTTCTGCATGTTTTTGTGAGGTGCGACACAACTAAAGCACTTAAAAAAATTTCATTTTTATGTGTTGATACACCGACTAGACATAACATTATGACCACTGACAGGTGAAGTGAATAACACTGATTATCTCTTCATCACGACACCTGTTAGTGGGGGGGATATATTAGGCAGCGAGTGAACATTTTATCCTCAAAGTTCACGTGTTAGAAGCAGGAAAAATGGACGAGCGTGAGGATCTGAGCGAGTTTGACAAGGGTTAAATTGTGATGGCTAGACGACTGGGTCAGAGCATTTCCAAAACTGCAGCTCTTGTGGGGTGTTCCCCGTCTGCAGTGGTCCGTCCATAGAAGGAACAGTGGTAAACCGGCGACAGGGTCATGGGCGGCCAAGGCTCATTGATGCACGTGGGGAGTGAAGGCTGGCCCGTGTGGTCCGATCCAACAGACGAGCTACTGTAGCTCAAACTGCTGAAGAAGTTCATGCTGGTTCTGATAGAAAGGGGTCAGAATACACCGAGCATCACAGTTGCAGGGATGATTTGGCAGCAAAAGGGGGACCAACACAATATTAGGAAGGTGGTCATAATGTTAATCGGTATAATCAGTGTATGTAACATGACCAACATTATGCCAAGTATCATGGTTTATTTGAAAGAAACAGAAGCCAACTTTTAACTAATAAAAACTAACCTGGCATGATGTCTGATGAGGCTGATTATTTCCTCTTCTAGTTTGTTGAATCCTGTCTGTGCGCCTTGCTTTTCCTTTCACGTTGTTCCAATTTGGATACAGTTGGTTCCCCTGGAGCAGAGAGGGTTAAGCTCCTTACTCAAGGGTCCAACCGTGACTGCTTGGGATCCAGTGGCTATTAAGCACAATGATTCATCATGTATAAATATCATACAGCAGTTATTTTTTATTTTTAATACTTTTCTTTACACTTCAGGCTGGCCTTTAGGTAATAAATATATAAATAAAATGCTACATTAATATGAAGTGATAATTATACATGTAACACAGTGTCAGTTTTTAAACTCTATCAGCTATTTAGCATCATCATAAACAAATAGAAATGCATTTAAAATAAGCTTTATTTTTATTAAGAATAAAGAACCCAGCATTGTTGATCAGTAGCAAAGCTGCTTTGTCTGGTTGATATGCTTAGTTGCTAACTTTAGCAGAAAGCTGGGTTAGATAGTGTAGATGACCTAATGTCTTCTACATTCTACATTGCAGTGTTTCTCAGTTATTTTAGTTTGACTTTCATACTCGGTTGGAATACTCAGGTTCATACCCAGGATCTATACTGGGGTTGTTTTGCGGAGGATGTTATCATTGCAGGATTCTTCCTGCGGACCAGACAGTTGTTATTGCTATCAGAATTGAAAACCAACGCTACCAACGCTAGTTGGTACAAAAACACCACAAATTCTTAATTTAATTTAAATTTTCCTCCCGAATTTAGTGCACTCAATTTTGTCTTCCGCTGCTGAGAGATGCCAGATTGCATCCGCGGAGAGCACCCTCCTCTTCTCGCCCCTGCATTCTGCACAGGCGTCTCTTCCGCCAATCAGGGTCCTTAAAAAGCGTATGAAGACCCACCCACCCACACATAGTCCGGCCCCTACCCTGCAGATACTGGAACTGCCAGTTATGCCCGCTAGATGGCACCCAGCCGACCGGTGGCAACACCGAGTTTCGAACCGGGGAGTTCAGAATCTCGGTGCTGGTGTGCATTCATCTAAGAAATTTTAAAGGCATGTATGACTTATTCTGCTTAATTTTAGATTGTTAAAAAGCAGGGATTAATTCACACGTTGCAGTTTAGTTAAATCTGTTTGTAATTGTGAACCGCAGGCCTGTTTGGAGCAGAAAACCTTTTATTCCGGATGTTAATCCCTAATTGTTTGCTAATTGGATTCCTATGCAAATACATGATGTACTGGAAGGTGTTGTATGCACTGAGGGCGCCCGGTTTGTCTGACCTCTGTGTGGCACTGAGTTCGTATGCTGAACATGGCATAATTGCAGTGTGTGTGTGTGTGTGTGTGTGTGTGTGTGTGTGTGTGTGAGAGAGAGAGAGAGAGATGAGAGGGCTTTAGGACCCAGAGCTGCATGACTGAACATCAGCGCTTTTATTCGGAGTCTGAGTGTGTTTGGTGAGAGAGAAGCTCTGACAGCGCGAATGAGGAGGACTGTGTGTGTGTGAGAGAGAGAGAGAGAGTCAGTTTATACTCTGCACTCGCTCAGTGCGGACTCCCCAGTGTGTGTGAGCGTGCGAGGGTGTGTGTGAGGGTGTGTGTGTGTGTGTGCGTACACCAGAATCAGCCAGTGTTTTGGTGCGAGCTTTGACAGGTGGGAATGACATGAACAACCAGGGGAAGAAGAGAGGAAGAGACCTGTAAGATCATGTGTACACACACACACACACACACACACACACATGCCATAACTAAACAAAACATGCCATAGATTAAACGGAACTTTGTGTGTGTGTGTGTGTGTGTGTGTGTGTGTGTGTGTGTGTGTGTGTGTGTGTGTGTGTGTGTGTGTGTGTGTGCATGTTTGCTCATATTCAGCATGCTGTTCCTGCTTTCACTATAATCTGATTGCACTCGTTTATTTTGTAGACGAGGGCAGCAAGTCTTCCTGAGAGCTGACGAGCCGCCTACATCCCCATACACCTTTCAGGTAGGACGCTCGTTTTTCTATCACTCTCTCTCTCTGTCTATCTATCCAGTCTTTCTGAGGTCTATCCACTGTCCACCTTCACCTTCTCTCTATTTCATCAGCTGTAACCTTCAGCTGTTTTTATTCTTTTCAACAATTTATGTTTTCTGATGTCTGTCTTGATTTTGTACTTTTCACTTCTTCTGTTTTCACACCCTGAATCTAATCTGTCACTTTTGCCTTTTCATTCCTTCACCTCTTCTTCACGTCTGTGAGCTGCTCCCTGCCATCGTGGATCATTTTCACTCCGCATCTTGTTTGCCCTTTTTCACGTCAACAGTTTCTCGGTCTGTTATTCCATCCTGATGTTGAATGCATTTCTTCATTACACTGTTATTTTTTTTGTCAGGTTTTTACTTTGTAAATCATCCCACTCATCCTATATTTGTAGTTCTGTGTCATTTTATTGCTCCATCTGCCTGCGTTGTCGTTTGCCCGTCTTCATCTTACACATTTTATTAACTTTACCTTTTATTTTATTTACTTATCTCTGTTTCTCATCTCTTCAGTTGTTCTGTTGTTCTCTTTTTATTTATTATTTTTCCACCACTGTCTCTCCTTTGTCAGTCTTTATTTCTCCTTGGAGCTTCATCTATTACTTAACTTTTACTGTCTTTATTTCTTCAGTGTCTTACCCATCATTTTTCTGTCTAAGGTTGTGTTAGCTTTCAGCTTTGATTCTATAAAATGTGCCCTGGTATGTTACAGTACGAACTCTGCTGCGCATCAAATAAGCGCACCGAGAGCGCTCGAACGGGGGGGGGGGGGGGGGGGAATTTTCGATGCCGTTTTGACTCTTTTATTCATTTTGTCACCTTTTGCTGTGTATCCAGTTGAAATATACACAACCCAGATAGGTGTGTTAAGCCCAGCATGGCTCATTGTTCTGACAACTGGATCTCTTTTTTTTTCTTTTGATTGTAAATTTGTCAATGAATGGCAAGCAAATTTTCTTATTTGGTCCGAACCAAGGGTACCAAACTAGAAGTATAAACATGCCCTTAATCTTAAAGGTCTTTTGTATTCTTTGATCTGTCCATTCTTAAACCTTTTACGTCTCATTCTCATTCACTATCCTTACATCATTTCTGTCTGTGTTTTTTGTGTCTGTTTATTTTCTTTTTCCTTTACCTTGTTTTTTTTATCCCTTCACTTCCCCTCAGTCCATCGTCTGCTCTCGTCATAAACTCAGCTGTCTCTTTTAATATTTCTACCTGTCACTTTCTTTTCCTCTAACCTTACTTTCTATCTGCCTTTCTACTGGACATGTCCTTTATATTAACTGTTTATATGTCCTCACTCACACACACACACACACTATTCTTTGTCTTTTTTATGTGCCACCTGTCAGAACAATAAAACGCATGGAAAGGAACACACAAAACAAGAGAGAGACAGGTGGAGACAATACAGACAGACGCCAAACCCCTGTTGTTTTACACTCCACCGTTCATTCACTACTGTCTTTACAATGGCAGTGCGGCATCATCCAATCAGAGTCTTTAAACTATAGACGCCACTATTATATTGGCTCACTGATGTTCCTTTGGTGGTCCGTTTTAATGGGATAAATTTAACAGTTTCAATGTGGAGTCATCAACGCTATTTTTAAATATAGTAATACATTTATGGTGTGTGGATTTGATAACAAAGTCGCCAGTTTTAAAATCTCTGTACCCAGTATAGATTGTTTTGGTGGAAAATGTCCTAACTGCATGTCTAGTATCTTCTGTATGGCAGCTCAATTACGCAGCATTAATACTGTGTCTGCTCTGCATGAACATGTTCCAAAATGGGTCAAAAAATTATTATTATTATTATTATTATTATTATTAGGTTTATTATTAGGCCATTTTACGCTTACGTTAAACCTGAAACTGAAAGTGATGCCAATCACATTGCTCTGTGCCCCACCAGATAATCCAGAATCAGATCATTTTCACACATGGTCTGGTGTACACCTTAGCTCTGTCCAGATCACGGTATATTATTGCGTCTGGAATAACAGTGCAAGTGTAAAAATGTAATTAATATGTATGTATGTGTGTGTGTGTGTGTGTGTGTATGCATGTCTGTAATTAATGTGTGCATAATGAGCAACCAGTAGCATGAAAGACCATGGAACTGGTGATATTGGTGTAGGCTCAGGATTGTAGCAGAACCACTTTGTGTAAGTGTGTGTGCTTGTGTGTGTGTGTATATGTGTGTGCGGGGGGCACTAACAGTGTGAACAATGCGTTATGTTGATTTTGCCTTGATGATGGCTTCTGTAGTGCTTTGTCTCAGAAGGCCTTTTACCCATGCCTTACCCATGCCGTTTTGCATAAGATTTGGTTGCTGAATGTTTGTTGTGTGTGTGTGTGTGTGTGTGTGTGTTCATTTCAATGCAGCCAGAAGGATCCAATCAAAATGTGAAAGGCTTTGATTAAACTGTCACCTGGAGGATTTATTTCTCTATCTCAGTCTCTGTCTCTGTCTTGTTCTCTCTCATAAATACTGTATTACTAGTAACCTTAAAAATCGACCAGTTAAACACTAACCAAATACACAATTGTTCGGTTAATGCTGTTGGTTCGACAGCTCATTTTAATTAGATATTAACAGCTGAAGCGTGGAGAATGAAGCTAGTGAGAATTCAGACTGCTGATCTGAGACTCACCCACCCTCAATGCGCAGAACCGGCTAGATGAACAATCACATTTAGGGAAAAACCAAACAGAAAACCTTTTTAATTTATTCATATAATTAAAATGCTGAAGAGTGGAACTATTGCAGATAAAAATGAGAAGTGATGAAGCTGGTTTGTGTGAGTGTGAATCTGGTGGGTGTGAGTATGAAGCTGGTGGATGTGAATATGAAGCTGGATAGTGTGAATATGAAGCTGGATAGTGTGGGTATAAAACTGGTCAGTGTGTGTATGAAGCTGGTGGGTGTGAGTTTGAAGCTTGTGGGTGGGAGTGTGAAGCTGTATTGTGTGAGTATGAAGCTTGTTTGTGAGAGAATAAAGCTGGTGGGTGTGAGTATGAAGCTTATGGGTGTGAGTATGAAGCTGGATAGTGTGAATATAAAACTGGTTTGTGTGAGGATGAAGCTGATCGGTGTGTGTATGAGTATGAAGTTGATCGGTGCGAGTATGAAGCTGGTTTGTGCGAGTATGAATCTGGTGGGTGTAAGTATGAAGCTGGTCAGTGTGAGTTTGAAGCTGGTGGATGTGAGTATGAGGCTGATGGTTGTGTGTATGAAGTTGGTGGGTGTGAGTATGAGGCTGGACAGTGTAAATATGAAACTGGTCAGTGTGAGTATAAGGCAGGTCAGTATGAGTATGAAACTGATCGGTGTGTGTGTATGAGTATGAAGCTGGTGGGTGTGAGAATGTAGCTTATGGGTGTAAGTATGAAGCTGGTGGTGTGAGTGTGAAGCTGGTCAGTGTAAATATGAAACTGGTCAGTGTGAGTATAAGGCAGGTCAGTGTGAGGATGGAACCGGTTGTATTGACTGATAAAATCTATATTCTGAATGCTCAGTGTCTTTCTGTTCAACTCACTGTTCTACATCACTGCTACCTTCACTATGCTTCACTCTGTGATGTTTCATATATTAATGGACGCTATATGATTTGTTGGGGGTGAGTAATGACGCTTTTGGTTAATATGCGTCTTATTATGCGTCTCTCTCTCACCCAATGTTCCACTTTACTGATGCAATTTAATTTTAGAAATCAAATCACATTTTTCTGGCTGATGCACCTACAATTTATCAGTTGGCCCTTTTTGAAATTCTGTTAGTTGTCTCATGTTTTAAATGTAATACTTATTTGTTTTATAGCTGATAATAATCAGTGTAATAAAATGTTAAAAGTCAGCCTCCATCACCTGTAGCTTGTAAATGTGTACGGCTCCTTCTTCCTTTTGTTCTTTCTATTTTTGTATTTGTTTTCTTTATATTAAGTTTTTGAGGATACTTGAGATCCCAAAATAACTCCAGAAAACCCCTTATTTGGGAATTTAGGGAGCCAGGTTGCAGCTGCTGGTGTGTGTGTGTGTGTGTCTGTCTGAAGAGCGCACTGTGGTGTGAAGAGGCTTAGAGAAGGTAAACATGTAGCTTCTTTTGTTATTATGAAACACGACATCCTGCATGTAAGTGTGTGTGTGTGTTACAGTGTGTGTGTGTTCTCTGGTTGTTTACATCTTTATTCAGTATAAAAGAGTGATTCACTTTAGCGGGATCATGTAAAAAGCTTGGCAGTACTAATTTGGTACTTGTGTGTGTGTGTGTGTAATTTGGTGTGTGTGCCGGTTTGCAGTCAGTGATACGCAGCCGTTCGGCCTGCGCTTCAGTTCTGTAGGTCTATTATTGATTTATGTTAAAGGCTGCATTCACAAGGACACTTTTAGAATCCGTCATTCAACCAATTTTAATAAGAATGATTCACTAACAAACCAAACACACGCATACATGCTGACGTGAAACAGTTATACACTTTTCTATTAATTTATCAACTGAAAATGATAAAAATAACAAAAATAAACCTCCAAGTGCCCTCTTAGACATGTCAAAGATTATTAAGCTGCTCTGAATTGCCTTCTGAGTGTAAGTAGGTGCTTGAGCAATTGAGTGTTTAAAGCTCTGTGATGTCAGGATGTCTTGACACTCTGTCCAGGGTGTGTTTTTGCCTGGTACCAAACCCACCGTGACTGTGTCCTCAGAGTAATCCACTTCACGTGCAAGACAGATTCATCTAAATAGTCGAAAAAGATGTACAAACTGTCATCTGTGTCCTCACGTTGTTCACATCTTTATTCAGCAAAGAGAGAGCAAATTCTTTTGGCAGCATCCTGTGAAAAGCTTGGCAGCGTTCACTGTGTGTGTGTGTGTGTGTGTGTGTGTGTGTGTGTGTGAGAGAGAGATGGGCACTCGAGTTAAGTCTCATACAGATAGACTTCAGACTCGATTTGCGACTCGTCCCTAATGACTCGCGGCTCAACAAAAATATCTCGTGAACGTGAATCGTTTTTTATTATCGTTCAGACAGAGTTTGTTAAAGATTGTAAAAAGAATTTCTTTGTGTGTGTGAGTGTGTTAATTCCTGTGTTAATTTGGGACGCAGCCCCTTGTGATGCATTACAACATCAAGTGTAAACAAAGCACCATACGTGCTAGCCCTAGGCTACAGGGAGTTCAAATCCTGGGATATAACGGGATAGTGGCGACGTGCGAAGAATGCTTGAAACGAATCAGACGCTCGATCGACCACTTCCAACTTCATAAGGCGTAAGGCTGGATAGGTTTGTTTAGCTTACGCTAGCCACTTAACTCCAGAGGAGAGGATTGGTTGATTGATTAATACTTTATTGATCTTGAAGGAAATTAAACCCACAGTAGCATTATACATCAATAAAAGTGCACACTATAAAAATTCATCAGTACAAACTCGAAAAACAGCACAAACACAACAAACAAGTTTGAAAGGTATTTGAATTTTACATATACTGGATAAGTGTAGCGAATCCAACACCGCAATAAAAATAAACAATGCATATATTAATGCATAGATTTCTTTTTATATGATTATTGTTATGGTTGTACTTCATTAATTCCTCATCACTGCCAATACAGTACACTATTAGCCATAACTGTAAATCATAAACACATTTAAAAATAACTAAAAAGTTAATCCTGTGTGTGAGTGAATTTTTTAATATGTTAGAATGGTAGGAAATCCCCTTCCTTAATATGCTTTGATAAATAGATAGATAGATAGATAGATAGATAGATAGATAGATAGATAGATAGATAGATAGATAGATAGATAGATAGATAGATAGATAGATAGATAGATAGACAGACAGACAGATACATAGATAGATAGATAGACAGACAGATAGACAGACAGACAGACAGACAGATTGATCCCAAAGGAAATGAAAGATTTGTGTATGTTATATTGACTACATCGGACTTAAGCCTAAAGATGCTCGTCTTGACTTGGTCCTGTATTTTGTGATTTATGAATCTCTGGGGTGTGTGTGTGTGTGTGTGTGAGAGAGTGTGTGTGAGAGTGTGTGTGTGTGTGTGTGTGCGCATAGGGAAATGTTTCTGCTTCCCACTGACAGATTGATGATGACTGTCGATACACTGTCAATACACACCTAGCATCTCATTTGCTGTGGATAATAAATGCACACACACACGCACACACACACACACACACACACACACACTCACTCAGGGTTAATAGCTTTTATTGAATGATGGTATGTCCCGAGGTACTTTTTTGTTGACGTGCATTAGTGTATATTAGTGGTGGGCGGATCGATCCAAATATCGATATAGTCCTGGTATTGGATCGATACTAGTGTAATGGGATCGATACTTCAGTTTTACTTTTTCCCCCACAACATTCAGTACGTTTCTCCCGTTTCGTCAGAAAGTAAAGACCGTGTCTGTACAGACCAGCTCCTCTCACATCATACATGCACAGCTCGCTCCTCCCCTCCTGTTCTGTTTTGTTGTGGTACCGTCACGGTATTATGTTGTTATAATCCTAACACACATCAGTACGTCGGTTGACATTGGAAGATTGTACGTTTTTGAATAATTTGCTTTGCAGATAAAGAAATAGGGGAGATTTTATGGAAACAATAGTGTAAACTATATGTACGTAACGTACGGACGCACCTTACACACCCTACGCAAATGAATCGGAGCATGTGCAGTGAGGCTCTTATTCAGTGTGTTTGTGTTTTGGTGAATGAGAGCTCTGTTCTTTTGACTTTGTGCTTATAAACAGAATAGCATCGATTTTTTTATTTAAATGAACAAGGACACATATATTTGGTCTCTATTAAAAATGTACAAATGTATTCACCCAGCAAACCCAACTATGTGGTATGAGTTAGCCTCTTTGTGGTGATACGCCTTGATGGTAACGTTGTGAGAAAGTAAAGCACCAGAAACAAGCGCTTTAAACAACTACATTTATTTACAACCCTACTGAGAGCAGCTACTTACAAAAATGTATGCATTAGAATAATGCACTTAAAGGTCATGAAAATTCATTCAGATTTAGCAATTTGAAGATGCATCTACCTTAATTATTAAAAAGTATCGGTATTGGTATCGGTATCGGCGATACTGGCCCTGTATTTACTTGGTATCGGATCGATACCTGATTTTGCAGTATCGCACACCACTAGTGTATATTTGTGTTTCTGTGTATCTGGAAAGCAGCAGCCATGACAGTGTCGAGTATTAAAGCGGTCAAAACAGTAACGTTTGCTCGTAAGCTTAATAATTTATTTCCTTCTGTATATTTTTTGCTTCTAGAAAAAGAGGCCATAACCAAACTGCATTATGCTTACAAGTGTTCATGAATTTCTTGGGTCAAGGTTCACCAAGATGAACATGGTGCAAATTTATTGGATGCAAATTCATTTCACACGCTCTGTTCCACAGAAGTGTACGGGCTTCGTTTCTGTTAGTTCCAGTTTCTTTTGGTATGATTTGAAAACAAAAGCATACAGTTTAAATATTCAATTTCCTTGTAGTATACACCGATCAGCCATAACATTAAAACCACCTCCTGGTTTCTACACTCACTGTCCATTTTATCAGCTTCACTTACCATATAGAAGCACTTTGTAGTTCTACAATTACTGACTGTAGTCCATCTGTTTATCTACATACTTTTTTAACCTGCTTTTACCCTGTTCTTCAATGGTCAGGACCCCCACAGGACCACCACAGAGCAGGTATTATTTAGGTGGTGGATCATTCTCAGCACTGCGGTGTGTTAGTGTGTGTTGTGCTGGTATGAGTGGATCACACACAGCAGCGCTGCTGGAGTTTATAAACACCGTGTCCACTCACTGTCCACTCTATTAGACACTCCTACCTAGTCGGTCCACCTTGTAGATGTAAAGTCAGAGACGATCGCTCATCTATTGCTGCTGTTTGAGTCGCTCATCTTCTAGACCTTCATCAGTGGTCACTGGACGCTGCCCACGGGGCGCTGTCGGCTGGATATTTTTGGTTGGTGGACTATTCTCAGTCCAGCAGTGACACTGAGGTGTTTGATCCACTCATACCAGCACAACACACACTAACACACCACCACCTTGTCAGTGTCACTGCAGTGCTGATAATCATCCACCACCTAAATAATAGCTGCTCTGTGGTGGTCCTGTGGGGGTCCTGACCATTGAAGAACAGGGTGAAAGCAGGTTAAAAAAGCATGTAGAGAAACAGATGGACTACAGTCAGTAATTGTAGAACTACAAAGTGCTTCTATATGGTAAGTGGAGCTGATAAAATGTAGAAACAAGGAGGTGGTCATAATGTTATGGCTGATAAGTGTATTTACGTCTAATTAAGATGAATTTTCAGTATTATCTTTAAATGTGCAATAAGTGGATTAAATAATGTTAAACGTGGTGTGTGTAACCACAGAGACCACATCAGTAGTCAAAAGTTGAGGCGGGGATGCTTTATTTCCTGTCACACACAGCTGTCGGTACAAACATATGCACATACACACACACACACACACACACACACACACACACACGATGGATGCTTGATTTATGCTAAAAGACAGACGAGAGATAAAACAGAGGTCAAAGCACGCAGAGCTGCTCCTGTCAGTCCTTTTGTTGTTTATGGATGTGTATAATTGTGTGTTTGTGTGTGTGTGTGTGTCCAAGCGACGTACACAACAGCACTGTTTAAGAGACGCGTCCCACTCGTCCCATCACATCAGATCTCGTCCGTTCTGTGTCTCTGGTCCCCCGTAATCCTCGTCCCTTATTCACTTGCTTACTTATATAACTAACTCCCCAGTTTCTCTGATCCCTGTTTGATCGTTCGTTCCTTCTCCATCACTTTCTTTGTATCCTTTAACAGTGCTGAGTGTCACTAGCTCACGTCTGCGGCGTCCCAATGCAGCGGCAGCGGGGTCACGATCCGTTCGAAACACAGCGCCATAACGTTCAGGTACGTCCTGCACATTGATGCCTTTTATTTTTGACGTTGATCCTCTGTCCCAACTTTTCTTAGTTTTGTTGTGGGTCTTTATAAGCCCCACCAACTATGATGAATCGAATTCTTATGTATTTATTTATAATTTAAAAGGACGTTTTACCATAAAATCTGAAACTGAAGGGATGTTTTATACAGTGTGACGTTAAACATTGTACATGTGTATGGATGATCATTAACTATCTTCTGAATCTCTCATATTAATTGTATTATTATTATCATTGTTAATATAAGAGCTGTCATGTTGACTCCTAATGATTGTATGGATAATGCTGCTTACATTATTGTAACTTAATAATATTAATTAATAATACTAAATAAATTAGGTAAGTGATATAAATACAAACATTTATTTATTTCATTATTAAAAACAGTATTGATTACCTCTTTAGTGCTCGTTAACTCCTCGTTAACTCCTTCCTTAATAGCTTTGATATGCTGCTCCTCATCAGTATACAAATTATTTAAAACTACTAATTAGAAATCGCATAAATTATTGATTTGATGTAGTGCTTGAGTGTTGTAAATAATTCCTCAGTCATTAATAATTACAGTTAGTGGAAATGACAAAATCGTTGAAACGTGTCTTGGTAATTAATTGAGTTGATTCATACATTACATATAAGTGTCGTGATCGCACAGCAGCTTTGTGTATGAATACATTAAAATGTAAAGTAAGAAATGAATCATTAAACAATGACAGAAAGAAAGAAAAGAACATAGAAGTCGAGTATAAAAGACCTAGACATCTTAAATTATTTTGCCAGCTTACTGATTTCTTTATATTATGCACACGTCACATGACTACACTGTTTAATGAAATAAAAAATTAATTAATCCAAAGTTAATAAACGAGGATCAAATAATGAGAAAGTAAAAGGGTTCAGACGTTTTAATTAGTTTATTCTCCTCCAAGCTAATTAATTCAGTTCGTTACTGATTAAGCTTTTACATCGCGGCTCTGATTAATTATTGCATATAAAGTTAGAAAAGGAAAATTACTGATGGGCACAAGAAAGAAAAACCAACACAAGTGACCAACATCAAACCGGGAAATGGGAGTTAGTTTCAGAGAAGATTTTGCACATGTCTAATTTTCATGTGTGACCTCTGTTTACCCCTGAATTTATCCAGTTAGTTTATTTCAAATGTTTTGACTTAATTGTTTGCAGCAAACCAATTTAAAGCTTGATACGTGATTCAGATTGAGGCTGTATTCATGCTAGAGTTCTTGGAATCTGTCAGAGATGGAAATTCAGTGAAGGAACTTAGGAAATCTCATCCAAAACTGTCCAGTCTATTCATCACACATCAATTTTCATTTCAAAACAGCAATCTGATACTATAATAATACAAGTTAAAGTATAAACGATAGTCTTTATGCCCAGTTTACAGGATACGTCCAGTTTGCTGACTGTGTCCCAATCTACATAAAATTGTACTAAATTTATAGCAAATTACAACACAGCCGTTAGTGTCCTCATGTTTTTGTAATACTACAGCGGTACCTTGTAACTCAACGTCCACTAAACTCAAAATTTTTAAAACTCAACGCCCTTCGTCGATAAATTTGTACCCTTAAACTCAACGTTTCCCCTAAACTCAACGTGTGTGTGACTGCTGCTTTGTTCAGTGCTCGGTTTGAGCGGTAAAACGTCATCAAAGTGTGAATATGAGCTGAATCTGCATCAGTGTGGAATTAACGTCAGATCCAGGGTTACAGCTCCACGTGTATCTGTGTTTATCTGGATTCTCCTCCCTGTTTCACTTTTAAACTTGTGTTACAGCTCCAGCTTCTGAGAAATTGTCAGAATCAGAATCAGCTTCTCCCAGAGTCTAAAACGCTTCTGGTTAAAAATAAAGCTTAACGGGGTTTAATGTAGTAAAAGAAGGAGACAGGAGCACTAAACTTCTCTTCATTATTACTGCTCATAAGTTCTCTTCTCTAATTAGGAAGCATAAGAAAACAATAAAGAAGTAAAGCTAAAGTGCAGCTTTTATTGTATTTCAGTGTTTATATTATATTTGTGTTATTTTTAGTGTAAAAGTGTCAAAAACAACCTCATTATTTTACATGAGCCTAAAATATTTGCAGTTCCACGGGACCATGGAACACATTAACAGACTTCCCATACATCCTTATGGGAAAAAATACCTTAAAACTCAACGTTGAGTTTCAGGGTACAGCTGTATTTGGTTTGTTGGTTCACGACACGATCTGGGCAGTAATAACCTCGCCCACAAACACAGTCAAAATGTCTACATGTCTACCAGTAAAGACAGATAAAGATTCATAAACAATTTTATTGATTAATTATACAACAGCTGAAGTGATCAATAATTCAGGCTTGGTTTGCCATCAGCACATGGTACAAAATCAGATCTAATATTGTTTTATAAACAGTTTACAGTCTGTCTATAATACACCGGCAATAAGCCCCCACACACACCCACATTATCATTCACCTACGGAAATACAAAAAAAAAACACAGATGATAAAGGTGCAAGGTGGTAAATGGAACAATTTGCTGCAATCTGGCAACTCTGACCTCTAGTGGGAATTGTTTATTGATTAGCTTGTTGGCACATTGCAGGGTGAGACCCTCATAATCGAAGCCAGTAGGTACGAGGAATCTAGATTTCTGGTTAAGCATTCATAAGCATTTTATTTCCCCCCTCTCTCTCTCTCTTACACACACACACACACATACACACACACACACTCACAGCAAACAACATCACCCTCCTCCAGTGTGCGACTAATGAAATGTCACAAGTCACAGCTCACAGAGAAATAGTGGCTGGTTTTACATCTCAGAAGAAGTCCGTGCTGGATGTTACACTCCATGAATGGAGAGGACACTTATTACGCCTAGGGGAATTGGCAATGTCTAACCTGAGGATAAAATAAAACAACATGGTACTTGAGTTTTAACTGCACAAATGTCTAGGAATTGTAGAAATAGCGAAAGAACCGGGATGCATTAAAGAAGAATTTAATCTTATCGGCCAGGAAAGTAAATCTGGACGTCTCAACAAGGCGACGAGTCCAAACATGAAGCCACAAAAACACTAGAGAGAAGAAAAAGAAGGTGCTGCATGACCTGGCCAGGCTCCTGACTTATTAATTGAATTTATTGTTTGTTTATTTAGGAGTTTGAAGTTGCGAGTCCATTAAGTAAACAATGATTTAATGATTTACGAATGATTTTTTTAGGTGTGTCAAAGCTGGAGCTGCCAGCAGAACTGTTCTGATGTTAATGATTAGTGTAGTGTGTGTGGTATCTGCAAACTATCAGAACAAAGCCAGTATGTAAACCGTCAGTGTGTTTTCAGGAATGATGTGTGTGTGTGTGTGTGTGTGTGTTTTAATCTGTACAGAACACACTTGGAAATATTTCAAATGTCAGCTGTGTTTAGTTTTGGGAAATTAATCCTTGACCTTATTGTTTAGATACAGCGTCATAGCTAATTCCTCCCTGCACTGCTTCCTTACGATAAAAGGCAGGTAAACAAATAGTAAAAGAACAGAAAAGAGAAATGCAGTCAGACCGCACGTATCGGAGGGATAGAAAAACCTCAAAGCTGCTTTAAACCGCTTCTCCCAAAACGCTCACGTACAAGCGCATAATAAACCAGATCAGCGGCATCCTGTGATTGTTTATCACAAAGTCGTTCTGAGCTAAAAAACAACAGAATAAACGTTTATGACCATTTCATTTTATTATAACAAAACAAAACTCATTTCAATGTGAAAGCCAGTCAGATTTTTATATTATTATTTATTTTACCCCTATAAAGCATGTGTGTTATTTAATACACCGATTAGGCATAACATTATGACCACTGACAAGTAAAGTAAATAACACTGATTATCTCTTCATCACGGCACCTGTTAGTGGGGGGGGGGGGGGGGGGGGGGGGGGGGGGGGATATATTTGGCAGCCAGTGAACATTTTATCCTCAAAATTGATGTTAGCTCAAATTGTCATGGCTAGACAACCGGGTCAGAGCATCTCCAAAACTGCAGCTCTTGTGGGGTGTGTCCCGGTCTGCAGTGGTCAGTATCTATCAAAAGTGGTTCAAGGAAGGAGCAGAGGTAAGCCGGCGGCCGAGGCTCATCGGTGCACGTGGGGAGCGAAGGCTGGCCCGTGTGGTCCGATCCAACAGACTGTTGAAGAAGTTCATGCTGGTTCTGATAGGAAGGTGTCAGAATACACTGAGCAGCACAGTTTGTTGCGTATAAGGCTGCATAGCCGCAGACCAGTCAGTTAGGAAGGTGGTCATAATGTTATACCTGATCGGTGTATATACGTAATAATAATAAAAAAAATATTGCAGTATATTTAAAGTACTTTCTTTTGCTGGTGGAGCCCTGATTGCGGTTGAGGTGGGTATATTGCTGCTCACGCCTCCTCCGACTTGCGCGCAGCGCTTTGCCGAGCCCTTTTTTCACCCATGGACTCTGCACAGGCGCCTCTCTATCTGCTAATCAGGGTCCTTACACAGCGTGTGAAGACCCCACCCACATAGTCCGGACATCCCGCCCTAGCAGAACCGTGCCTGCTGCAGGCACTGCCAATTATGCCCGCTAGATGGCGCCCAGTGGACCGGTGGCAACACCGAGTTTCGAACCGAGGAGTTTAGAATCTCGGCGCTGGTGTGCTAGCGGAATATCCAGCTGCCCTCCTTGATTTTATTCAGGTTTGGGACCAGCACTGACAGTGCACTGACTAATGCCTGACTGGCCGATAGCACCACTGAGATTTGTACCCAGATCCTATTGGTGGTGGGCATATGAGCGCTCTATAAAAGAATAATTTGAACATTAATTATCAAACAGGAACGTTTGTGTTACATAAAACGAATCAGTTTTACTGTAATAGATCAAATGTTAAAATAAAAGCTAAGAAAATGTCAAATGTTTGATACACAGAACCACTTGGTCGCGCCACCAGCAGTCTTGTTAGTTTGTTTATGTTTGGGATGAAATGCACTGAACAGCCTCATATTTATTAAAACCAAACTTTTGGGAGAAGTGTTGTGTAACGTTTCTGTTGTTCAAAGCCATCTGTCCTTGCGCTCGGCTTCAGCAGATTCCAACGAGGACGTTAATCAAGATTCTGTCACTTTTTTTCTCCACTTATTTTTCTTCCATCTGTTCTGTTTCATTCTCAAGGTCTCCACTGGTGTCCTTCCAGATTTTACTCAGAAGCTTCTCGTCCTACTTTCCTTCTCTCTCCTCTTGTGTGTCTTTACCTCGCGCTGTTACTCTGTGTTTTTTAACTCGTTCCGTTTGTGACAAACCGATCGCAGGTTTAAATTGATCCCCGTGTCCTGGTGCACTAAACACTGGAACCAATCAGCAATACGGACTAGTTCCTGTAATAAACGTCTTTTTAAAACTCTGAATGAAAACGCAGTATGGAACTTTCTGCAGTGCAGTGGTTGAATAGGACCGATGAGACTAATTACACAGTAATTAAATCATAATTACACCTACTGGAATGTGCAATATATTGTCAGTAGTTGTTCTTGCTCATTCTCCATTATTAAATGTCTACATTTATCTTGTGACACAAGTTTTGCATATTTCTAATCATGTAATACAATAAAAAAGGGGCGTGGTCCTGCCGTCCATCCAGTGATTCCAGGATCCACCACTGCCCTGACCAGGATAAAATGCAGTATAATAGTGCAGTTAATATTTTTGAATAAATAAGAGTAGAACTTAAAGTTTTGGTGGGTGGGTGGGTGTTGATGGGGGGTGTTTTTTAATGTGCCTTGCTTGTTGGAGCTTGGGTTTGAGTCTCTGAGGTCAGACACAGTCCACCTTCTGCATAGTGGAAAACCAGAGCACCAAGAGAAAATGCACATGTACCCTGAGATAACTTTTAAACTGTATACAAACTATACACAGACTATACACAGACTATACACAAACTATACAGTGTCCAGAGGCGAATGTTAGGTTGTAATTAAGTCGAGTAATGAACCGAACTGATGGATCGCGTTCTGTAGAACTTATTTTGGCTACTAACAGCATGAAAGCTGGAGATGCGCTCGCTTCTGTTCTGCTAAATTAGCGCCACATGCTGTTGTTCCAGGCTCTGTCAATAGAGCCACTTTCCACACCCAGGGAGCGGGTGTGAGTTTATTCATTTTAGAGGGGTAATTTTAGTTCATTAAGTTTAATTGAATTGATTTATACATGGCAAAGGTTTGTAAGTTGACATTTTTACATTATTGAAACAGAATCATAGATAAAAAAATAGCAGGATTTTCTGGTATTGGTTCACGTCTTGATCTTACCTGCTATCCATCTCTTATCCACCTCCTTTTCACCTCTTGTTCACCTTTTATTCACCTTCTGTCCAAGTTCTATTCGTCTCCTATGAATCATAACTTTTACCCAAAGTTGACGTGATGTGATCAGGGTTTAACGCTCCACTGGGTTTTGAATCCCAAAGCCTTAACCCATCATCTCTCATCCACCTCCTGTCCATGTCTGTTCACCTCTAATTCACCTCCCGTCCACGCACATGTACTGTAGCTGAAGCTCTTAGCTGTTTCTTAGACTTTACTCACTCAGTAGATCTTCTCCATTTGGTGTAAGCTGATTTTTACTCCAGTTTTCTCTCTTTTTTGGCCAGTGACCCCATTTTAAGGTCTAAAAATACACATGACCACACCACAAACCCAGTTCACTTCCCATCACAGAAAGTGAAAGTCATAGAATGCTGTCCCACTTTGTAAATACTTATTTCCCCCCCGGCGACCTCTGCTGGTTTCACGTTTGCTGTTTAGCAAACGCTTCTTCCAGAAGGTGTGAAGCAGCCGGGCGCTTCTTCATAACAGACGGTGGTGGATTTGTACAGGGCTTTTGGAGGTAGCGATGGACATACTATACTCTCTGTATTCCTCCACCACTGATGCCAGTGGCTCGACTAGACAGAACGTTGTTTAGTTTCAGTATGTACGTGTATATAGCTGAAATGACTACAAAGCCTCTCCTGAACTCTTGAATTCTCTTGAAGAGACGCTGTTGCAGTAACAGTTAGGTGATTCTCATGCACTCTGAGCTAGGGCATCTGACATGTTTGCATTTGTGAGCAGTAGAGTAGTGATGATGTGAAAGGCTCTTCAAGGTTTGATTGGTTGGAAGCATCTTAATGAACATGTTCTACGTTACTGTGATTGTGGAGTGGCACGGTGGCTCGGTGGGTAGCACTGTCGCCTCACAGCAAGAAGGTCCTGGGTTAAATCCCCAGGTGGGCCGGGCCGGGTCCTTTTTGTGTGCAGTTTGCATGTTCTCCCCGTGTCTGTGTAGGTTTCCTCCCTCAATCCAAAGACGTGCAAGTGAGGTGAACTGGAGATGCTAAATTGTCCATGACTGTGTTTGACAGTGAACTGATGAATCTTGTGTACTGAACGACTGCCGTTTCTGTCATGAATGGAACCAAAGTGTGTAAAACATGACGTTAAAATCCTAATAAATAAATAAATAAATAGTTTTTGCATGAATAAAGTGTTAATTGAATGAATTGCTGATGTGTTGATTTGGTTGAGCTCAGACCTGTTAAGACTCTCTGCCAGGCTTCAGTCTGATGGAAGTCGATGACGGCGTGTGTGTGTGTCACTGGCACTGAAACTATTGCTTCCTGAGTGTGCACACACAAACACACACACACATACACACAGTGTTACACACACACACACACAGTATCGACCTGTCCAGTGTGGGCGCCGGTCCCCCGATGCCCGTCTGGTGGCTCTATTTCATTTCTGTGATCTTTCCCTCCTGCAGTACCGCTGGCTCCAGGCTGCAGATAAAGAGATAAACTCATATTTGTCTTGCTGTCAGCTGTAGCGTGTAATACATCTCGCTTTCTGATCAAACACAGCCTGTGAGGTGACGGTGACGCTGCGTTTAAAAAATAAAGAAGGTGTACCTCAGGTGTCGAGCGTTCTCAGCGATGAACTAGCAGCCGTCCGTGCGGATGATTAATTTTTATAAAGAGAGAGAGTGTGAATAATTTCTCTACTTTCTCTTCTTCAGTCTCAAACAGTCTGGTGGTACATTATCCATACACACACACACACACACACACACACTTGCTTAACACATAACAAAGCTTCCTATATAATCTCAGAGAGAATCACAATACTGTAATTTCAGATCACAAGAGCAGATTTTATAAGATTTCGTAACACCACCTCAAGTCCACTGATAATTCAAGCCAAACACTTGCTTCTGCTTGTGTTTAGACCAGCTGGACAGGTGTAGCCTAGTGGTTAAGGTACTGGACTAGTAAGCAGAAGGTCGCTGGTTCAAACCCCACCACTGCCAGGTTGCCCCTGTTGGACCCTTGAGCAAAGACCTTAACCCTCAATTGCTTAGACTGTATACTGTATGTCGCTTTGGATAAAAGCGTCTGGTTGATGTAAATGAATTAAAGAAAAAAGCTTGATAGGATTTGCTAAGCCGCTCACCACTAGTAAGATCTCATAAAGCTCATGAAGACTCAACTGTACAGCTCCAGCTTCCACAATTATGTGGAATTATGTAAATACGTGTGTGTGTGTGTGTGTGTGTGTTTTACCCTTCCCTTCACTGTCTCTTAGTAAAGCCTAAGATCTCAGATACACACAGCATCATTTCTCAGATGTATTTCCCACAATGCCCTGCGTGTGAACATTGAACATGACGGCGAGCAGGATCCTGATGAATGAATCCTAAAATCGTCTGAGTTTTACGATTAAATTAAAGTCTCCACAGATAAAGAGGATCGTTTTTATACTCGCGCTCGTTGTACTGAAGCGCTTCAGTAACGTCTTCTGATCCCGATCCACCGAAAACAACACGCCCAGCACATCTCTGTTCCCCAGCTAGCAAAATGATACGCTCTGGTTATTCTCACCTGCCGTACAGAAGCGCATCTTTATACCAGAGTGCACCATTAAGCACCTGCAACTCATCAGGATTCCTCTGCATCCCTCCCACTAAAAGACCAACCAGAAAAGCTGAAAATTAAACCACCCAAAGATGAGACGCAAGCAAAAAACTGTTTCCTAACGTCTAATTTACAACCCTGAATCAGAAAAGTGTGGAATATGCAAATAAAAATGCATTTTCTTACATTTTTACATTTTGTCTGGTCAACTTAATTTAGTTTGTTAATATACATCAATTCCTGCATTTCAGACCTGCAACACATTCCAAAAAAGTTGGGACTGGGGCTGTTTATGACTAGTAATGAAATAGAAAAGAACTAAACAACGATGTGATTTCAAATAGGCGATGTCAGCATCAGCTTGGGTACAAAAACAGTATATATGAAGAGTTAAAAAACCAAGGAACTGGAATGGATTTGCATATTTCTCCCTGTACCATGCACGGTATCATTAAATAATCTATGACCACATGGGCATTACAAATGTCCTTTAAAACTTTACTGTGCAAAAAAAGCTTCGAGGGCGTTAAGTTCTCTGGGCTTAGGGGCATCTGGCATAGACCATCACACAGTGAACATCTCTATTGTGGAAGGACAAATCAGTATTTCAGATCTTTTTTGGAACAGATGGATGCTTTGAGCTCAGGAACAAAGACGAAAATGACCGTTCAGACTGTAATTGTGCCTGTTGGACACATGGCAGGTCAACAGCACTGCCTAAGATGGTCAGTTGTAACGTTCTACTTAGGTCTAAAATTTCTAGCTTGAAAGGCAATAACACTGCAGAATAATTAATGTGGTCGTGTTTTCTGGACAACCGATAAGATATCTGTTAAATGTTCTACATCTGAACCTTATTTATTTATTTATTTATTTATTTGTACTAACTGGTTCATCCTGGTCAGGGTCCTGTTGTGTGTGACAACACTGAGCATAAAGCAGAAATACACCCCAGACAGGGAGTTTCTGAAAAATATATGTATGTATGTATGTAAAAAATGTTGGCATGTTCTCACTAAGGTTTGAACCCAGGTCCTATTTTGCTGTGTGGCACCCATTCATATATATAAGAATCAATCGTTTGTGTATCTCACGGTTCAGTTAAATTGGCTCGAGTCAGGGACCGATTATAGAGTCTCTCTCTCTTGTATTTTTTTATATGATGAGTTTTTCTTGTAGTGTATTTATAGCTCTGTTAATAATACTGGAGTTTCATTTGCTAGCAGTCGCTGAGTGGGATTTGTTGTGCACTCAGACCTCCCCTGAAGTCTCTATATAAAGGTTAAATCTTCCATCTTCAAGCAGCATTAGAAAGTTTGCTAAGTCTCGCCCTCGACTGAGCTGACGAGCTCTCAGCATATATAGTTCTTTCTCATCCTGTCCCTCCACCATAATGCTCCAATAAGCTTCTCTCATTTTTACACAGTCAATCCGGAAACGCTGATAATTGCCTTTCTACTCAGCACTGAAATGAAATTGTGTCTGGAGAATAAAAAGCAATTAGACTTTACCTGCTTCATAATATAGAGAAAAAAAATCATAGAGACTTTTCACAAGTGACTGATGATAGCAGCAAAGGAACTACAAACTAACAACACTCCGTGTTTTATATATTTCAGTAATTAGTCTTTAATAAAACAGAAAATAAAGCAGTTTGACCTTGTTGTGACTAAATGAGAATATTAAATCCAGCTGTACTAGTTAGTCTGTTAATCATAATTAGTTTCATGTTTCTCGTTAAAAAAGCTCTGGCCTGGATTTTAAACAACAATGAATCTCTTAAAGATGCACCTGATGCACCTAATAATGCACCTTCTGACTAATTCACCTGTTGATGCACCTTCTGATGCACCTGATGATGCACCTTCCAACTGATGCACCTAAAGTCTAATGCATTTGCTGACTGATGCATCTTATGATGCACTTAATGTTGCACCTGTTGATGCACCTGATGATGCACCTAATTATGCACCTGATGATGCACCTTCTGACTGAAGCACCTGACTGAAGCACCTGATGATGCACCTGATGATGCACCTTCTGACTGATGCATCTTATTATGCACTTAATGATGCACCTGATGATGCACCTAATGATACACCTGATGATGCACCTGATGTTGCACCTGTTGAATGAAGCACCTGATGATGCACCTTCTAAATGGTGAACCTAAAGTCTAATGCATTTTTTAAACGATGCACCTTATGATGCACCTGATGATGCACCTGCTGACTGATGCACCTGATGTGTCCAAATGGAAGCTAAATGACAAGAACGGATGCCGTTAAATTCCCCAAAATGTACCCATTCCCCAAAATACCTACAGCACTACCCATCTGATCTTATATTTACAGACTCCAGTTGTGCCTGTACTGTAGATTGCCCAACCATATCTGTGGAACCGCTAAAACTGGGCTAGCCTGACTACTTTGCTACCTGCACTGTTGGATCCAGACACCACGTGTTTTGATTCATGGTGATATTTATTGTTGTTTTTACAATATCTTCGTACGAATCGACCGTCTGAGGAATGAAACTCACAGTGTGTTCATTTATTCTGTTTGTTTGTTTAAGAGGAGCGTTTTATTTTGGATGGTTGAAGAAACAGATTCTCTCAGCAAGAAATCAATGTGTCATTTCTGCATGATGTTTCTCAGGGGTCTGGTTTTGTTATTTTACTTTCCTTCATTTCTCCATCTTTTATAACTTTTGCTCTTTATTGCTTGTATTGATTTGTGTAAAAACTACTCAGTTGCACCCAGTCGTTCCTTATTTTGATTCTTATGAAACCAAAATACGTCACAAAAATGCTTTATTGTTTTTGAAAGGACCTAAATATATTATGCTTTGCTTGGCCGAGAAAGCATTCCACTAGATTTTGGAACATGGCTGCAAGGATTTAATTCTCTCTCAGTAGTGAGGTTAAAGTTGAGCACTATTGATGTTGAGGTTGGCTGATTACGCTTGGTTCGCTTTCTGTTTTGTGACATAAACAAGCAAGTTTACGAGCTAACTTTGTTAGGGAGCCGGCTGGCATGCTAATGCGTTAGTGTTTCTCCGCTGAGTGTTTTGGATTGTCCTTGTCCCCAGCTGCTTCATTTCTCTTAGATCGATGGCTCGTATGTTGCTTCAGATTACCAAGCGAGACTGCTCCAAAATCACAAAGCCTTATGGGAAATGTAGTACAACGTAACGTACTTGAAGGTAATCAGGATTTTTAGATCTTGCTCATCAAGTCCAGATGTGGCCACACACACACACACACACACACACACACGGAGACAAATAGGTTTACACATCTGGCTCTTCAGCTGAGTGTGTGCGTGTGTTCAGAATCAAACAATTTGTCGTCCTGCAGCTGCTCGAGATCGATCGACAAGCCAAAGCACAATAATTGTAATCAGATCTGATTGAAGTTTACAGTTTTACTTTTATTTCAACATGTTGCAGATCTAAACAGTTTATCTAAAAGTTAGGAAACAAACGCAACATCTGTAATGACATGAAAACAGCTGGGGGAAGAACATCTTTTACAAAGAGATCTCAGTGTTCCTTAAGAGGGTTTCTTAACACGTCAGTGTCGATGCTGAGAGGAGAACGGCAGCAGCGTCTCGTGATTAGAAAGTGTCCACCGATAAAGCCGTAGCCTAGTGGTCAAGGTACTGGACTTGTAACCAGGAGGTTGCTGGTTCGAGCCCCACCACTGCCAGGTTGCTGCTGTTGGGTCCTTGAGCAAGGCCCTTAACCCTCAATTGCTCAGACTGTATACTGTAACTGTACTGTAAGTCGCTTTGGATGAAAGCGTCCGCTAAATGCTGAAGATGTAAATGTAGAACATAATTACACGTCGGGTCTGCTACACATATGCTAGAAAACCCCACCACACACTACCATGTTGTTACCATACACTACTGTAATAGACCGCTGTGCCACCTTAGCGCCTCAAACCATTTTCATCTACTGAATATCCTGCCATAGGGGGTTAAAAGGTTCAGGTAAAGCTCACGTGTCGTTCTCAGGTAAAAATGTTTGTACGTTATCAGAAACTCGTCTGAGACAGGACCCCATCACCCTTTGGTGAAATGAAAAATAAGAACACACACACACACACACACACACACACACACACACACACACACACACACACACACACACACTGTTTCCTACTTGTTTTGTTACTGCAGGTTTTTTTCCTGGATTGTTAGAGCTTAGCTGGTGGGTGGCTAATGCATGAGGAGTCAAAAACAACAGTAAATATTTATCCTAGTGTCGCCTTTACATCTTTTGGATATATTGACTCTATAAATATTCTTTCAAATAAAATAAAAGGTCGCTGGTCACTGTTGGGCCCTTGAGCAAGGCCCTTAACCTTCAATTGCTTAGATTGCACACTGTCACAGTACTGTAAGTCGCTTTGGATAAATGCTGGTGGCAGCTAAGAAGACTTTACTTCTTTGCTGGAGATCTGGAGACCTCCGTGTTTTAGAAGATGGCTGTCTGAGATGTCGAGGATCGCTCCGCTCGGGAGGTTGAGGTGTTCTAACGCAGCCACACTCGGGAGAGCCGAGTCGATATGGAATACATTCACGGATGTGTTAGGGAGGCCGTGGGGGATTGAAGAAGTGTAAAACTGTAGCACACAGTGGCAGCGATGCTGGTAATGATTTCATATCACTTGCAAACAAACAGCGATGGGTGTGTGAGCTGTGCTAATGTTTAGAATGGAAACTCTAAACTTAGACCTACTTAAACGTTTGTGGACGCTTGACAATGAGCTTGTTGGACATTTCATTCCAGATCCAGGGGTGTTATTATGGAATACTGATCGGGAAAGACTTTTCATTGGATTTTTGAGTCTTTGGTGGATGGTTCGTGCTTGTTTGGTGGAACTTTGGTGGATTTGTGGTGGACGTTTGGTGAATTGTTGGTTGATGGTTGATATGGCATCTTATCTGTTATTAAAGTTTGTGTTTTAATTCTGCGCAGTTATTAATACTGGAATATTTTTAGCCTAACACAAGTTTCTGGACACGTGGGACTGAAACTTAGTTTAGTTCTATAGAATATAAACAAGAAACAAAAGAATAGAACGTAGAAAGAGCAGAACCGGAGCTACAGGTTATGCGATAAGGTTTCGGATACAGGTGAGACGAGGGTGAGGTGAGCGCTGTTCCTCCTCGATCATCTACTGACATTCAATTACTGCTCATCAGTGTGAGATCTGTCTGCACTCGATTACTCTCCCCTTATCACCTGGTTTAATCTGACACACGGAGATGGATGTGTCATGTCTGTTTAAGTAATTAGATCTCACCGTATTGCAGCGTTCTGATAACAGATCGGAACGTTGCTACATCCTGTCTGTGTGTGTGTGTGTGTGTGTGTGTGTGTGTGCGTTTCATCCAGATGTTTTAGAAGAACTACCCTCATTCTGTGCTATATACATTTTCAATGGCAAAAAGTATGTAGACACCCCTTCTAAATGATAAAACAGATTATATTACAAATATATTGTTACAGGATCTTGGGGAAGGCCCTTTCCTGCCCCCATGCACCAGTTTGCTGTGTTAAAACTTCAGTGACTGAGTTCTGATTCTAAATGGGTACAAATTCCCACAGACACACTCCAAAATAACACTCCATAATGATAGATATCCAGCCACGGACTGGTCATATAATAGCCAGTGTTGGTCTATGGGCGTGTCCTTTATTTAATCCACCTGTTAGCAAAGACCAGGGCTACACCAGCTGAAATCAGTATTAAAAGTTTGTGCACCCCTGCCTTCTGGTCAAATTTCAAGTGAACGCACTCTCTGAAGTACACAAACTTCTTACTAACTCACTCACTTTCTTAAACGCTTATCCAATCAGGGTCGCGGGGGGTGCTGGAGCCTATCCCAGCTTTTCAATGGGCGCAAGGCACACAGTAACACCCTGGACGGGGCACCAGTTCATCGTAGGGCAGACACACACACACACACACCCATTCACCTATAGGGCAATTCAGGACCGCCCCATCGAACCCATGACCTTCTTACGACAGTGCTACCCACTTAGCCACCATACCGCCCCTACACAAATGAACAAACCGTGGTACATGCAGAGTAAAGACAGGTTTCGGCGACACGATGGCTCAGTGGGTAGCACTGTCGCCTCAAAGTAAGAAGGTCATGGGTTTCATCCCCAGATGGGGCGGTCCGGGTCATTCCTGTGTGTTCTCCCTGTGTCTGCGTGGGTTTCCTCCGGGTGCTCCGGTTTCCTCTCAGAGTACAAAGACGTGCAAGTGAGGTGAACTAGAGATACAAAATTGTTCATGACTGTCATGAATGTAACCAAACAGTGTAAAACATGACGTTAAACGTTCAAATCCTAATAAAGAAATAAAGACTGATTTTATATTGTGTGTTCAATTAGTTAAGCAGTACTTGGGCATTACAATGTGTAGAAGTTTGTTTTGTTTTGACATTTACAATCAACATAACAGTTCAATCTGAGGTGCACAAACTTTTGCAGAAGTGATATTTGCAGTATTTGTGTCGTGCTAGTTCACGTAACGCAGTTTTGCTGAGAAACAGTAAAAACGTCCCGGTGAATAAAAGCTGTTCAGCAGAATCTGTTCTCTTGACATTTAGAGTTTTTCTTTGTGAGATTTATTAAACGTCCACGGAGGAAAAAAGATCGATTTAATAAAAACATGGACTTTGTTTAAATAAACAGAGGAATAAGACAGAACAGAACAGAAGTGAATGAACGAGGCGTGTCGGAACAGCGCGCCGACTTCAGGAAATCATCTTCAACAAAAAATAACACCGCTGTTATTCTCACCCGTCGTCTGTTTATCTAGAAATGCTGCACGAGGGCGAGTTACCTTAATTACAGCCTTTATATTGTGTGTGTGTGTGTGTGTGTGTGTGTGTGTGTGTGTGTGTGTGTGGCTTCCTCATGCGGACAATTAGCTCATATTTTTGGGTGAAATGTCATGTTCCATAGCAATAGCTGCAATTACCCAAAATACTAAGAAACACAGGAGCTCAGCGGGACAGAAAATACAGAACTGCAGGAGTCCGTCTGTTCTGTCTGTCCTTCTATTACTTTATAACATTAAAACCACCTCCTTGTTTCTACACTCACTGTCCATTTTATCAGCTCCACTTACCATATAGAAGCACTTTGTAGTTCTACAATTACTGACTGTAGTCCATCTGTTTATCTACATACTTTTTTCAATGGTCAGGACCCCCACAGGACCCCCACAGAGCAGGTATTATTTAGGTGGTGGATGATTCTCAGCACTGCAGTGACACTGACATGGTGGTGGTGTGTTAGTGTGTGTTGTGCTGGTATGAGTGGATCAGACACAGCAGCGCTGCTGGAGTTTTTAAATACCATGTCCACTCACTGTCCACTCCGACCTAGTTGGTCCACCTTGTAGATGTAAAGTCATCTCATCTATTGCTGCTGTGTGAGTCGGTCATCTACAAGGTGGACCAACCCCACGGGGCGCTGTTGGCTGGATATTTTTTGGTTGGTGGACGATTCTCAGTCCAGCAGTGACATTGAGGTGTTTAAAAACTCCAGCAGCGCTGCTGTGTCTGATCCACTCATACCAGCACAACACACACTAACACACCACCACCATGTCAGTGTCACTGCAGTGCTGAGAATCATCCACCACCTAAATAATACCTGCTCTGTGGTGGTCCTGCGGGGGTCCTGACCATTGAAAAAAGTATGTAGAGAAACAGATGGACTACAGTCAGTAATTGTAGAACTACAAGGTGCTTCTATGTGGTAGGTGGAGCTGATAAAATGGACAGTGAGTGTAGAAACAAGGAGGTGGTTTTAATGTTATGGCTGATCAGTGTATATTTTATGTAGTTTATATTTACATGTTTTTTAGAATGATAAAGCTGTTAAACCAGAATAAATTCTCTACATGACTGATCCGTCATGTTGGACCATTCGAGACTTAAATCTCCCGGAGCGGCGCCGGAGTGATCGGGTTTTTATTCGGGAGATAGAAGCCATGGCTTGAGGTGGGATTCTGATTAGCAGGATCAAGCTGTGCGTGCTCGCTGAGGGGGGTTATGGGTAATGAAGCGAGGACTTTACTGATGATTAAAAGGTGTTCCGTCTTTACCTGGTGATATTCGGGCTAAATGATTCAGGATTCGTGGGTGACTTTTATTACGGTTCATCTTTGATCTGTCATTTGATCTTTGCTCATTTTCTCCTTTGTCCTACAGGCTAAAAGTATGTGGACACCCCTTCTAAATAATAAAACTGATGATATTACAAATATAAAATACATTATATGCTTACAACTTCTGTTCCAGCATGACTGTGCCCCTGTGTACCTGTTTGCTTTGCTGAAACTTTAGTGTCTGAGTTCTGATTCTTAACATCATTGAAGACCTTTAAGATGAACTTTACAAAGGCTTCTTTGGGTACTAAAGGGTCCAGATTCCCACAGATACACTCTGAAATAGCACTCCATATTTATAGATGTCCAGCCACATACTTTTGACCACACAGTAGGTGATGATTAAAATCTTTACCTGGTGATACTCAGGCTCAATGATTCAGGATTTGTGGGTGACTTTTATTACTGTTCATCTTTGATCTGTCCTTTGATCTTTGCTCATTTTCTCCTCTAAATCAGCCACGCCCATTTCACACGCATCCCTGATCAGATTTTGCATCATTTTGACAGTCTTGTTTTGGGCGATGGATGTGTGGTTCTGGGTAAGGGAACGAGGGAACAGATCAGGGTTCCTGCTGGTCCTGAAAATGACGACTGCGACGAGCGGGACAATTTAGGGACGGGATCTCTCTCTCTCTTCTTCTGTCTCTCTGTATAGACACAAAACAGAAGGAAAAAGTTGTTCTGCTTTAATGAATTTACGCTCGTATTACTGCCAGACTCGCGGCCTGTAGCTCGTCTCCTGCTTCCATTGTTTAAGGTTAAACAGGAAACAATGGAACCCAGACGCCCCAACAAACCTGAGTTACGAAGGTTCAACAGAATAGAGTCTCATGTGTTTATAATAAAAACATCAAAGCAGGTCAGAAACATTTAATGACCTAAATATTTAAACGTCTCGTCCAGCGTCTGACCCCAAAAAGGTTTTTTCTTTAATTATTATTTTTTAATCATTGTTAATTCCCAAGAAGAGCTAAGACTATCACATGCAGTGCAGCAGCAATAAATCCCACTCAGCCTTCCTCCCTCAGACACAACCAGTCTGGGAAACCGTCTGGGATTCACACTCAGCAGCTCCTGATCTCAGCAGTGCTGGGCTTGCGCCACCGAGCGCCCACAAATGCATTTTTCCCTGATTGTGTTTGAGGAGGGTATGTTTCTGCTCATGTGCCCTACGACGCGTGCGCAGTCCTAGCAGACCCTTTTTTTATGCCCATGCTTTTGCACAGGCACCTCGGTCTGCTAACCAGGGTCCCTGCACAGCGTTTTGAAGACCCCACCCAGCAGACACGGTGGCAAACTTGTGTCTGCCTAATAGATGGAGCCCAGCCGACCGGTAGCAGAGCCGAGATTTGAACCGGGGTGTTTGTGGGCGTCCCACAAATGCTTCTTTACTTAAATCGACCCACATTTTCAAAGACACACTTTTAAATCTTGTGGAAAGCCTTTCTAAAACATGTACCAGCTAAGATCTGATGTCTCAGTTGGTACAGTGGATCTTCCAGTTTGGATTCACAGACATCAGCTTAACAAAGCAGTGCAGTTTAACTCCATCCATGAATCAAATTTTAAGTTCCTCACTGGATATTTGTAATGCAGCACTGCTGAAGACTTCAGTGATTGCAGTGTGGGGCTTAATTACAGGGCAGGAAGGGCAGTTGCCTGTGGCGTCAAGGCTCTGAAGAAGCAATTCTGCATGTGTACAAATCAGAGGAACAAGTAGGATTTGTGTGTCATGTTCTTTGTGCAATAGACAAACACAAAATCTAATCTAACAAAAGATAATGACACATCAAGTCAGATTTATTTGTGTAGTGTTTTTATAACAGTAGACATTGTCTCAAACTAAAACCCCCCAGTTGAGCAGTTGGAGCTACAGTGGTCAGGAAAAACTCCCTTAAAATTACAAGGAAGAAACCTTGAGAGGAACCAGACTCAGCAAGGACCCACGTCCTCCCTGGGTGGCCTGGGGTGGGTGGTTAAGGGTTGTTTAATTAGCCACAACTATTAGTGAGTGGCTCCATCATGCAAAAATACGACATGATGATGGAGTGTAGACTGATCTCAGCTTCAGTTTAACTTGTGGGCTGTTTTTTCTATTTGGAGTTCTGCTATAATTCGATACTGGTGTCGTGTTTAAAATGTCATGTGGAGAGAATCAGGTGGCGTAGCTGATTAGAATGTGTTTTTCTTATTTTTTGGGAGTCTAGTGTAGGGCGAGATGTGTGACAGCAGTCTTGAGCTTTTTAGTGTTGTGCTTGAGTGTTGTTGTGATGGCAGGTCTAAAAAAACATGAAGGAATTTAGCATCTGTCTTAATGATGAGATTTATCTACACTTACAGTTCCGTTTTATGTTGTGTATATGTATATAAATGTATAGATGTGTATATATACACCGATCAGGCATGAGATTATGACCACCGTCCTAATATTGTGTTGGTCCTCCTTTTTGCTGCCAAAACAGCCCTGCAACTGTGACGCCCTGTGTATTCTGACACCTTTCTATCAGAACCAGCATGAACTTCTTCAGCTTTTTGAGCTACAGCAGGTCGTCTGTTGCCTTCGCTCCCCACGTGCATCAATGAGCCTTGGCCGCCCATGACCCTGTTGCCGGTTTGGAGCACTTTTGATAGATACTGAACACTGCAGACCGGGAACACCTCACAAGAGCTGCAGTTTTGGAGATGCTCTGACCCCGGTCATCTAGCCATCACAATCTGGCCCTCAGATCCTCACGCTTGTCCATTTTTCCTGCTTCTAGCATCAACTTTGAGGATAAAATGTTCACTTGCTGCCTAATATATCCCCCCCACTAACAGGTGCCGTGATGAAGAGATACTCAGTGTTATTCACTTCACCTGCCAGTGGTCATAATGTAATGCCTGGTCGGTGTATACGTGTCGTCATACCTCACCAACACTGGTTTGCACTTTACACACACTGTATTCACTTTATATGCTTATATTGCACCTTATATTGCATTTTATTCTATTCTTTTTTCTATTTTTCATTTAAACATAAATTTTTCTATATATTTTTGTATGTGACAAATAAACTTTGATTTGATTTGATCTGGAATAAGGATTTGAATGATCACATGTTTGTGTGGCGTGTCTGAGATTCACTTTGCTGTTTACTGTGAGCGCTGAACATGAACATGAGCTCAGAAGTGTCAGCTGACGTCACTCGAGTGGCCACTTGTGGCACGAGGGGACTGGTGTGTAATGTGAAGTGGATTTCTCAACAAGAACACTCAGCGTGTGCAAAGCAGTCGTATTACAGTTATATTTATTGTATATTATAGTATACACCACAGAGATCTGCATGGTACCAGCTTTTGTGGAGGTGCAAGTGAGGATGAGGGATCTATTAATTGGTAGTTCACGTTTACATTTAGCGGCGATTTTATCCACAATCTAAGCAACTTAGGGTTAAGGGCTTTGCTTAAGGACAGATGTGGGGTTTGAACTGTGACCTTCTGATTACTAGTCCAGTACTTTAACCGATTGGCTACGACTGCCTTCACAGTTCACATCAGAGTAAAGACCTGCAGGACCAGATCATTATGAACGTATATCTGGGTTGAAGTATCTCCCAAACAGCAGAGGGTGCTACAGACAGTCATGGTGAGTACCTACAGACAGTGGTCCGAGGAGGGACGAGCCACAAAGCGCCGACAGGTTGATGGAGTTGCTAGTAATGTTCTAGTACCAGATACCACAAGACTCCTTCAGATGTCTCTGTTTTGACCACAGTCAAACCAGAATTAGGTTAAAAAACCTTTAACGAAGTAAAAGAATGGTGTTCCTAATAAAGTAAGGAGTTTATTTTTTCATCTTCATAACCGTTTGTAAAAAAAAATTTAGATTGGGGGTGCAGTAGCATTTTCGGAGCAAGGGAGCGGTGAGCTCTGTCAATCACGGGACATTCGTCCAGATTGAAAGCATCTGTAAGAAGTTGAGACATGTGTGAGTTGGACGTCAGCTGCGACTCCGGGACCCCAACAATCCTGATGTTCTGCCTGCGAGAATTACACTTAGCGTCTAGCTTACTGAGCTCCGCAGTTAAATAATTGACCTTAGCTTGTAGACCCACGACATCATCTGAAAATGAGGAGAGAGACTGTTCCACATCTGAAACTGTCTTCTTGAGATCAGTGCATTATCGCGAAAAATGTCTGCCTTCAGCGCATGGAACTCCGACCGAATACTGGATCTAAACTCCTCTTTCACTGCCAGAACCATTTCAGACTTCAGCGTCGCGACGTCTTGGATTAATGCCAAAGCAGCGCTCACTTCCGCACGGGCCGCAACATCGCTACCAGGCGAGGACGCAGCTTGGACTACAGGCCTGAGGAGGCTCTGTGAGGGTCCCGGTGTTCTACTGACTTTTGGAGGCAACAATAAACTGAACCAAAATAAATAACTAAGAGTTAACAAAAACCTAAATGAAATAAAGACGGTAAATGTGCCTTAAAATAATGAAAAGAGATGACTTTGCTCAGAGGGAAACACAAACTCACGTCTGCTCCATGTGGCGTCAAACGCAGTAGCGTTTTCATTTAATTTATTCATTTAAATTATTCTCCAGACCCCCCAAGGAGGACGAGCTCCCGACTGAGTCTGGTTCCTCTTAAGGTTTCTTTCTGTAATTTAGGGGTGTTTTTCCATGCCACTGTCGCCCTCGGCTGCTCAACCGGAGGTTTTTGGTCTGTCGGTCCTGGATTCTGTAAAGGTGCTTTGAGACGATGTCTGATGTAAAAAGCGCTACACAAATTAATTTGACTTGACTTGACTCGCAGGAGCTCAGGTGGGATTAAATCAGGGGCTCTCTGTAACACCCTTGACTTGAGCTGGATCTCTGCAGTCCATGATGAGAAACGTAGAGAAACAGAGGTGGAAAGTTATTATCTCGCTCCCTCGGAAGGGAGAGCCGAGGGTCGGCAAGGGCACGCTCGGTCTTGTGGCGGTGTTGCCACGGTGATGGCAGACTCGGACGTGAGACGGGCGAGGTATGCGGGAGGCAAAGCGAGAGCGCAGTAATTGCACGGAGCTCGCTGCTGGTCTTCGCAGACGCTCCATCCACTCGTCGATAAGGACGAATCCATTTCCCTTCTCCGCTCTCGATGTTCTTCTGGATCGTTAGCAGCGTGTGGGCGAACAGATCTGATGCCTTGAGAGAACAATGAAGTGTTCTTGCTTGTGCATGTAGGTGGAATACTTGTACACGCATGCACAAACAAGTGGGAGAGGGCAGGGGGAAAAAAACAAACGTTTTTGCTGCATTTACGTCATGTAGAGAATGCGTATAGATAAAAAAACGCTGCTTCGATATCGGAATGAGATTAAAAACGGAAATCTCCCAGCTGTCGCTCAGTTCTAATTAGGGATGCAAACATTCCCAAGTGTTCATAGAGACCTGCTGAAACGATGAAGATTCGTAGTGAGCGTGTCAGTAATGAGGAACAGAAACATAAACGTCATGATCAGAAGCAGCTCAGAATGTCGATTTCTAAGAAATTCAGCGGCTACGATTCATCGTTCATAAAATGTTTGTTAGTTTCGTTTCATTCTACGTTTTTTGTGCATTTTCTCCCCGTGTTCCTCCTGATTTTGCGTAGTCAATTTATCTTCCGCTGCTGCGGGATACCTGATTGCATCCGAGGAGAGCACGTCGCTGTACACGCCCTTCCGACCCGTGCACAGCCCTCCTCCTCTCGCCCCTGCATTCTGCACACAGCGTATGAAGACCCCACCCACACATAGTCCGGTCGTCCCGCCCTAGCAGATATGCGACGACCAATTACTATCTGCTGCAGGCACTGCCAGTTGTGCCCGCCGGATGGCGCCCAGTCGACCGATGCTGAGGCAACGCTGAATCTTCAGAATCTCGGCGCTGGTGTGCTAGTGTAATATCCCGTCCTACATTTTTTTACAGATTCAAATCAATCAGAATTTAAGTGCGCTATCCACAAGGGTGTGAAATGCGGCGTAGCATCTGCGTTATGTAAACACGTGCTGCGGTGATCTGATAGACGGCCGCTGAGGGCGTGGAATTCAGCTGAGTACAGATTTTAGCACAACACCTGCTTACTTTACATGGTGCTTAATGTGTCTCTCAGCTCCTTCCTTCATTTAAATATAAACCGTTCGCTGCTGGAAATGAATGATAATGATACACTGTATTGCCAAAAGTATTCGCTCGTCTGCCTTCACACGCATATGAACTTGAGTGACGCCCATTCTTAATCCATAGGGTTTAATAAGATGTTGACCCACACTTTGCAGCTATAACAGCTTCAACTCTTCTGGGAAGGCTTTCCACAAGGTTTAGGAGTGTGTTTATGGGAATTTTTGACCGTTCTTCCAGAAGCGCATTTGTGAGGTCAGACACTGATGTTGGACGAGAAGGCCTGGCTCACAGTCTCCGCTCTAATTCATCCCAAACATGTTCTATCGCGTTGAGGTCAGGACTCTGTGCAGGACTGTCAAGTTCTTCCACACCAGACTGGCTCATCCACGTCTTTATGGACCTTGTGCTTTGTGCACTGGTGCGCAGTCATGTTGGAACAGGAAGGGGCCATCCCCAAACTGTTCCCACAAAGTTGGGAGCATGAAATTGTCCAAAATCTCTCGGTATGCTGAAGCATTAAGAGTTCCTTTCACTGGAACTAAGGGGCCGAGCCCAACTCCTGAAAAACACCCCCACACCATAATCCCCCCTCCACCACACTTTACACTCGGCACAATACAGTCAGACAGGTACCGTTCTCGTGGCAACCGCCAAACCCAGACCCGTCCATCGGATCTCCAGACGGAGAAGCGTGATTCGTCACTCCAGAGAACACGTCTGCACTGCTCTAGAGTCCAGTGGCGGCGTGCTTTACACCACTGCATCCGACGCTTTGCATTGCGCTTGGTGATGGAAACCCGTTCCATGAAGCTCTACACGCTGTTCTTGAGCTCATCTGGAGGCCACATGAAGTTTGGAGGTCTGTAGTGATCGACTCTGCAGAAAGTTGGCGACCTCTGTGCACTATGTTACTCAGCATCCGCTGACCCGCCCTGTCCACGTCGTGGCTGAGTCGCTGTCGTTCCCAATCGCTTCCACTTTGTTATAACAGCACTGACAGTCGACTGTGGAATATTTAGTAGTGAGGAAACCTCACGACTGGACTTGTGGCATCACGGTACCACGCTGGAATTCACTGAGCTCCTGAGAGCGACCCGTTCTTTTACAAATAGAAGTAGAAGCAGTCTGCATGCCGAGGTGCTCGGTTTTTTACACCTGTGGCCATGGAAGTGATTGGAACACCTGAATTCAATCATTTGGATGGGTGAGTGAATACTTTTGGCAATATAGTGTATTTTAACTGACAGCGCTGTTCCATCAATGACTAATATTATGTTTTTTGAAAAATTTGGTTGGAATTTAACATGAAGTAGGGATGCTGACTAGATCAAATTCTTATAACTGACAGAGTGAATCTAACAATCTGATCTTTGTTGGTTTTTAAGATTAAATTTCCTTTATTGATCCACATGAGGGAAATTCAAGAAAGGAGGCATTGACCCTGATATGATTTGAACATGCGACCTTCTGATCTGGAGTCAGACGTGCTACCGTTGCGCCACTGGCAATAATCGCGCCTCGGCTAAACCTCATAGGCTGTGCAATTTTGTGTCATTTGTTAATCATTAATGTCACTAAAAAAGTAAATCTGTGATTTATTACTGCAAGTGACTGGAAGGACGTTTGTACCAGCTGCATCACTTTTGGAGGATCACACACACACACACACACACACACACACACACACACACACACACACACACACAAGCACGCTATTGGATTCTGGTAGATCTTTATTCATTAGCTTTCCTGGTAGACTTGGCTAACTGCTGGAACACACTAATCACAAGCCATCGATCAAACCGGTTCTTTGTGAGGTGAGCTACGTTACCCATCATTACTGTTAACCAGACATCATCAGTCAAACTACTGATCTGATCATTATCATCATCAGCATCATTATCTATGACCTGGAATAGCCACACACACACACACACACACACACACACACACACCTCCGAGGTTGCCAGCTTTTTCTCTATTTAGCTTTTGCTGTTTGAGTTCTTTTGGCGGCTCTTAAACTCAGAGCTGATATTTGACTGCAGCAGGTTGGCTGATAGAGCAGATGATATTTTATTGATGATGTTTGGTGGATGTGCAGCAGGACTGCAGTGGTGTTCAGGGTCCAACAGAAAGAATGAAGCAGGAGTGAAGAACTGTGTGTAGTTTAGTGGGATGTCCAGCAGTAGAATTAAAACTCCATGCTCCATCAATACAAAATAAAATAAGTTTAAAGATCTCAGAACCTTTAGGTTTATTTATGTGAGCTGGAGGACGTTCTGATGTCCAGCAGAGATCTTCAGATTCACAAATCTGTTATTATGGAACTGTTACTGTGTTTGTTCATTCATGGATTCATTTATTCGTTCATGCATTCATTTTCACTGTTTAATCCTGGGTGCTATGTGGAAACACACTTATTTAGTAGCTCACTCACTTAGTCATTCACTTAGCAGCTCAGTCACTTAGTCAGTCACTCATTTACTCAGCAGCTCAATCAGTCACTCAGTCACTCGCTCACTTACTCAGTCAGTCAGTCACTCACTCATTTACTCAGCAGCTCACTCACTCAGTAACTCAGTCACTCGCTCACTTACTCAGTCAGCCAGTCACTCACTCATTTACTCAGCAGCTCACTCAGTCACTCGCTCACTTACTCAGTCAGCCAGTCACTCACTTAGCAGCTCACCTACCCACTCAGTCAGTCACTCAGTCACTCGCTCACTTACTCAGTCAGCCAGTCACTCACTTAGCAGCTCACCTACCCACTCACTCAGTCAGTCACTTGGTTAGTCAGTCACTTATTTACTCAGCAGCTCATTCACTTACTTAGTCAGTCACTCATTCATTCAGCAGCTCACTTACTCACTCAGTCACTCACTCAAATTCACTTAAATTCACTTCAACAATTAATGGTGTGTGTGTGTGTGTAAGTGTGTGTGTGTTTAGCTTCAGGTGCATCTTCCAAACCAACCTCTTCTAAGATGTCATAACTTGTGCTCGCTGGTGTGACTGGTGCTGATTCTCGCTGTATCAGGATTTATTTCCCTCATGCCGCCTCTGCCTGTCACTTTCCCGCGTTACCTGGGCGACGGTTGGCGAGCGGATGTGGAGATGCGCTACCCAAGCTGCTTCTTGTCTGGTCTCCACGGGAACTGAGTCAGAAAGTGACAGCCTCTGTGTGTGTGTGAGAGAGTGTGTGTTTGTGTGTACGAGGTCTGAGTGCATTATTTGGAGAGCTGTGTATTCATGGTGATGTCACTGAGGTTCTGAGTGGTGGTTGGTTGGCTTGGGATTAAATATCGGTGATCTTGTGCATCATCATCACTGATCACTGGGTTCTGATCTGCAGGGATGTAAATGTGACGGAATGTTCTGGAACACCTTGCTCCCAGTGTAGTCATTGCCAGCACTCACCCCCGGTTTCACCTCCCACCTCCTGATCGTTGGGGGTGAGGCGCGTTCACTTCCTCTGAGATGTGTGAAGACACCACGGTCTTTTGAACTACGGCTGATTAAGTGCCATTGTTCAGATCGACAGCTTTGGAATCGGCACTAACTGCCCAAGAAGTAATGTGGTCTGAAAATTTCAACTACAACTACACCAGACCTATGAAAGAAGCCGACGCTGTTCTTCTGGATCTGGATTAATGGAGCTCAGACTCATACTGGAGTTTAATAAAAGCCCTTTAAATAATGTAACCATCATAGAATATGGGAAGGTTAACAGAGAAAAGTGGTTTGCACCATAAGGTGCACCTGGTCTCGTATACAACTGCCTCATGTTCATGCTGCTTGTACCATTATGGATCCTCCAGATTCAGAAGAACAGCGTTGGCTTCTTTCATAGGTCTGGTGTACTTGGACGCTTCAGACCATATTACTTTGTATTATTGCTCAGGGGTCCAGATCTTCCTCCAGATGCCTTACACCAGCTTTTGTGAGGATCAGTTTATGTTCAGTCTGAGGTGCTTGGTCAGTTCTCTGGCTAGTTTTGGAGTGGTTAGTTGTGACCCTGTAATGTGGTGCCTTCACCTCACACCCACTGTTCCACATTACTGATGCGGTTCTAGGTTTAAGACTACGAACATCAAACCAGTTTCCAGGTTTTTGACCAAGGCAGCCGAATTTCGTGCACCTACGATTCGTCCTAACTGGAAATTAGGACATTTCAAAAAGTTTATGATCTAATTCTAATTGTTCAGTCTTTAGAAAATCAGATTTTTGATGTGAACTTTTTGGTCAGTAGTTCCACTTTCTGTACTTGTGGACGTTTAAAGTTCTGTTCTCTCCTCCTCCTTTGTTCTGTTATGAAGGAGGAAGGAAAACGTATCCAGAAAATTATTTTAATAAAGACACCGAGTGAATCTGTGTTTCAGTTTCGCTTTAATCATCTCCAGCAGGAGGAACACTCGTCGTTATGGATTCTGTTTGTTCCTTAATAAGCAACCAATTAAACCAGAGTCTGAAGCAAAAGTCTGTTTGCTTTTATATTAAAAACACTTATACACCATAGGGCTGAAAGTATGTGGACACCTGACCAGAGCTTGTCGGACATTATGTTTAAAAACGGTGGACATTGTTCTGAGGTATATTTTGGTCATATATTGTATACATGGTTAATATAGATGACTTTTATATCGTGGTTAATTGGGACGTTTTGTGCAGACGTTCGCTGTACGGAAATGAGATGAATTAGCTGCGGAACAGTTCCTTCATCATTTCCTGCTACTTGAAGTCTCTCTGTTCAGTGAGTCAGATCAGTTTGAGCCGGAGTGATTAGATGAATCAGACGTTTTGGATTTGGAGGACCTCGCTCATGTTGGGTTTGTAAATCTGAGCTCAGAGGCTTTTAAATCAATTAGACCCGATTAGAGAGAGTTTAATCGCTGTCAGTGAGTTTGTTTCATTTTTTCAGAGCTGGTTCCGATGCAGTTGCTGCGTGTGAGTGTGATCGCACTCGGTTCTGAAGGTTTGAGTGTTTTTTTTCTCATTAGACTGAAATCTGTAAATATTTGGTAGGTTTCCAGAGCGAGACGTGACCTTCAATCTTCTGGAAAGGCTTTACAGGAGATTTTAGAGTGTGGCTGTAAGAATCTGTGCACATTTAGTCCAAAGAGTCCAAAGTCAGAGACGATCGCTCATCTATTGCTGCTGTTTGAGTCGGTCATCTTCTAGACCTTCATCAGTGGTCACAGGACGCTGCCCACGGGGCGCTGTCGGCTGGGTATATTTGGTTGGTGGACTATTCTCAGTCCAGCAGTGACAGTGAGGTGTTTAAAAACTCCAGCAGCGCTGCTGTGTCTGATCCACGCATACCAGCACAACACACACTAACACACCACCACCATGTCAGTGTCACTGCAGTGCTGAGAATGATCCACCACCTAAATAATACCTGCTCTGTGGGGGTCCTGACCATTGAAGAACAGCATGAAAGGGGGTAACAAAGCATGCAGAGAAACAGATGGACTACAGTCAGTAATTGTAGAACTACGCTAAGTGCTAAGTGGAGCTGATAAAATTGACAGCGAGTTTAGGAGGTGGTTTTAATGTTATGGCTGATCGGTGTAGTCTGTAGTTGCCACAGTTGAAGCTTCTACAGATTTCTGAATTGTTTCTGTATTTTGAAGGAAACACAAGATTTCTCAATTTTTAACAAACTGGTTCCAGATTTGCAGTAAACACCATTACACACGGAACCATCATGTGCTGTATTGAAAGCACTGCATGCAGTGTGTGTGTGAGTGTGTGTGTCAGAAAACAATCAAGAGTGCGCCACAGAAAGCCGTCTGATCAGAACCAGCCTGGTGGAACAGAAGGGACTGATGGGTCCTTCATTTGATCCCTTTTTTTTTTGTTCTGAACGTGTAAAGTGAACGAGAACCAGAAGGAACTTTCTCGTCTTTCTCCTGCTGACAAAAGCAAAACGAGAACAGGATGCCCCTGCGGTCTCGCCGGTCACCTCCACTTTCCTGTATCCACAGCAACGCCGGCCTGTTACCACATTTCAACGATAAAACTAAAGAAATGAAAAAAACAACCCTTTTTTTTTCGGGATGTGGAGCCGTGAGTCACGGCACAGACGTCACTGTTGCTGAGGGTTTGATTGATGGGAACTTTCCTCCTTCCTGCCCGTCCCTCCCTGTGTATCGGCTCTTCCAGCACCCAGCTGGTACCGAACGTCAACCAGGATCATCAGAACAGTCACCAGCCGGTCGACGACCTTCAGCTCTGGTCCTTCCTGTTCACACAGTGTTAGAACGTCCTGCACCGAACAGCACGCGAGAGCACGATTGTAGAGACTCTTCAAACGTCATTATTTCACATCATGTATTCATGTGATGCTTTACTATGCTTCATCCTGGTCAGGATCACAACGGGTGCAATGCAGCAAAACACTCATGGGGCCAGTTTTCAGCCACAGACTATCACGCGGCCCCTCTGACATGCCTGCAAACACTGGTCACTTACTTTCGCCTGCCAAAGAATGGAGTCTCAGGGCGCATTCACATGAGAAGCAGCAAAACCGCTTTTCCGCTGACTTTTCCTGATTGAACTTTGACCCAGTTTGCCGCTAAACTTTTCAAAGCTTCTCCAATGAGACGAACTGTTTGATATGAAGCAGTAAAAGCGACTCAGGCCGCACAGACAACGCTTAACGTGAACAAAGCTTAACGTGACTTATTGTAGTAAAACAGCGAGTGAGGAATGTGATTAGTGGAGGAACTTATGAGCAGTAATAATGAAGAGAAGTTTAGTGCTCCTGTCTCCTTCTTTTACTACATTAAACCACGTTAAGCTTTATTTTAGACTCTGGGAGAAGCTGATTCTGATTCTCACAATTTCTCAGAAGCTCGAGCTGTAACACAAGTTTAAAAGTGAAACAGTGAGAGTATAGATTTATGTGGAGCTTTCAGAGTGGATTTGATGCTGTTACGTAATTCAGATTCTGTTTTTATTTTCTGCATCATTGGATACGGAACTCACTTGAGATCTGACCTCTCTTCTGTCTGAGAGCTGCACTCGCTTGTCGATCTTAGAATAGCTTCTGTAAAAGTCATACTGAACTCTAGAGTGGTTTAGAACTGTAAAAACTTTATATACTTAATACTGAGCTTAGGTCTAAAATCTGGACGTGTCTGTACCTCCTGTTTTAGAACCTCCTATCTTTAAAATCTTAACGGATAAAAATCCAACTACACTTTTGAAAGCCTTATAAAAAGCAGAACACTTTTCCTCCAGAACTTATTACCCTATTAGGTCCAATAGTACAACACGTCCATCACTCCTCAGCCAGGTTTCATTAATGCCGATCAGAACGCCAGAATAAATGTAGAAGAATAATTGTAAGATTTTTTTGTCTGTTTGTGTCACCGTCTATCTGAAGCGGCGCAGTCTCTCCGGTCTCGCAGTTTGTGTGAGACTGAGTGGTTTATACAAAGCGTTCGTCATCTGCATTAAATATTTATACAGTAACGGGTCGCATCTTTGAATATGGAGCAGTTTATTTACATAGAGTGTCATTTCAGTCAAGCGCTGAGTGAATATTTGCATCGCCGGGTCACCGGTGGGAATTCTCAGATCAGTATTATGTAAAACGCCATCTGGGGGCGATTTTGCTTTATTTATTTTTTTAGTTTGAAGACTTATTTCAGTTGGTATGATGTATTAATGTCATTTGAAGTTTGTTAAACATGGGCAGGATTGAATTTACATTGGCGAGAGCGACTGAATAAACAAGAACTAATGATTTTATTGCTTTGCTAACGAACAACTGTTGAGGAAAAACTTGATTTTATTTTCTCTCTCACGCACGTTAGATGTTCTGCTCCTGTCTTTTTACATTTATGTTTTATCCAAAGCGACTTATAGGACTGTGACAGTACACAGTCTAAGCAATTGAGGGTTAAAAGGCCTTGCTCAAGGGTCCAACAGTGGCAACCTGGCCGTGGTGGGGCTTGAATCAGAGCAAGTTTGATTACTAGTCCAGTACCTCACCTTATTTCGTCCTCTTTTAGTGCATCATTGGATCTAAATGTAGCTCAAGTCGTACAGAACGTGTGTTTGGAAATCTCTCCTAGAGTACAGGCATGTAATCTGGATTCTGGTGTGTGTGTGTGTGTGTGTGTGTGTGACGTTGTGTGTGTGTGTGTCTGTTGGGATTGAAGGGGATATCCTTATGGTGTGGACCAGGATGAGATGGTATTGTGCTATCTACATCAACAGGATGTGAGGTCCCAACCCCTCACACACACACACACAGACAGGAGGACCCCCTGGGTCGCACCAACAATGTCACTTATGTGTTTGTCTGAATTTGTTTAAAGGTCAAGGGTGCACACCCTCCACCTCACTGCCCCTCACTGTGTGTGTGTGTGTGTGTGTGTGTGTGTTGACAGTTGAGCCTCACTGAATGGCATACAGCAGCTCAGTCAGCATTCCTATTATAATCTCTCTCTCTCTCCTCCTCTCTCTCTCGGTGTCTCTCGCTCATAAAATGTTGGCAGTTACAGCGACCCACCAAAACATCGAACACACAGCTGAGTTTTGTTTGTAGAAGTATTATATGTGTATATGATGCTCAGGTGGCCCAGCTGTCCATTATGTCCATTATGTGGTCGAATCTTAGCTGGTGCTATCGCCCGGCCAGTCGCCTACACAGACATAATTAGCTTTGTTTGGGGTGAATGAGGGGAGATAGATGGGGAAGTGGGGTCGAAGCCCTGTTATGCAGGGGTGCCCTGTCTTTGGGTGTGTTCCTGCCTATTCCAGTGTTTTCGGGGGAACCAAACCCACCACGATCCTGACCGGGACAAAGCAGTGGTAAAATAAATAAGTCTTTATGATGACTGAAGTATGAGAGCAGGTGATTGAGGTGGCAGTGATGTAGAAGAGTAGAATCACCTCGTCTCACTATCTGTTACATTTATTTAAAGTCATGTTCACACTGTATGATTTCACTGCTCATATGAGATCACTGCACATCACACAGTATCAGATTATTTAAAAAAGATCTTTAAAAATTTAGCGTCCGATTATAAAAGTGATACTTTGAATTCTGTTAGTTTAAAAACTTGTTGTTTCAGTTCATTTCCGACAGCTGATGTTTTATTTGAATCCAGAGCTACGGGTTGACACGTGGGCAGCAGCCGGATGCATTTTGTCACCCACACTAGACGAGATCAGCGGCGGATCAGCCCTGTGTACAGAGAGACACACCCTGATCCGCACTCTTTACCCGTCTCTGTGCAGGCGCCATCAATCAGCCAGCAGAGGTCGTAGTTGCATCAGTTACGAGGACTCCCTATCCGGCTTTTTAATATCCCACCCCTATATGAACAACAGGCCAATCGTTGATCATGTGGCTGCTCAGCCTTAGCCAGTAGGCAGAGCTGAGACTCGATACGATGTATTCGAGATCCCAGCTCCGGTGTGCTAGCGTGTGTTTTTACCGCTGCGCCACCTGAGCGGCTGAGTGCTGCCATTCTAACCTGAACAGAAAACCTCCATATTGAATTTATTTAACTTAATGAACCGTTTATTAGCCGTTTATTTATTAAAATCTACATTCTGAGTGTTACATTGCTTCTTCTTAGCGTCTTTCTGTTCATCTTACTGTCCTACATCAGTGCTACCTTCACTACATTTCACTGTTTTATATTCCAGAAAGTTTAAAGACGTGTTGATGTGAAGCTCGGTGACGTTTCATGTTTTAATGGGACGGTTAATGTTAGCCACTAGGGATGTAACGATTCACCACAAGACAGTTCATAACTGATTCAGAAATTGCACGATTCAAATCGATTTGACATGTAAAATGAATCGATATTCACTTTAGACAGCAGGGGGCGCTGGGGCTATACACCTCGTCTGGTTGACGTCACTGGCACTATACGCCTGGTTGCCAGATTTGGGGTTTTTCAGCCAAATTGGGCTTAATTCAAAATTGTTTTGCATAGTTTGTACCTACCTCAGAAATAAAAGGACGTTCATTATTTAAATAATCACAAATACAGTACAGTATTTTATTTTCCTTATTTTCTCAATTTCAGTTTTAAAAACTTGGGAAAAAAATCGTATCATGAACCCAGTATCGTGAATCGCATCGCATCGTGGGTAGAGTGTATCGTTACATCCTTATTAGCTACGCAATATCTGAATACTTGATGACTGAAGGAAGCAAAATCACAACAAAAACCATCACATGGTGCTCCATGGTTCCAGTACAGATCCAGAGCTGAAGAATCTGTAGCTTCGTTGGACTGTAGTGGAACAGTGTGCACTGTAACTCTTCTAAACACCCAACCGATAACATTTTGTTAAAAGTTGAAAAGTTACCATGGAAACACCAACACAAGGACGGACTAATGAGAGACCGGTCCGGCTCTACGTAACACACCCACACACACACACCTACACACACGCGCTCGCTGGCTCGTTCGCTCTCTTCAGATTTGTGTATTTTCAGGGTTCTTGTTGTGACCTTCAGTCAAAATGGCATTTCTGCTGAAAGGTTTGGGATTGTGGTGACATTCACTTTGCGGTGAAGCAGAACGTTTTTATTCTGCCTCGCTGCTTCCTGTAGAGCCGAGCGAGAATCTGTGGGGACGAGAGCCGAACGCTTTTCATGGCTGAAACAGCAAAGTGCGTTCTCCAAACTAATCAAGTTCAAAGTACGCAATCCACAGAGGTGTCGGACTCACCTTCTGAAAAGCCAAATCGCTACAGGCGTTCGCGTCCCCTCCTTTTTTCCCATTGCGCTTTGGGCTACTGTGTACGGAGGAACATGCAGCTCCTTGACATGACAGTAGAAGGCGCTGTTGCAGCAGTAAGGAGATCTTGTCTTCTTCAGATACGCGTAATTGTGTTTGTGCTTTAAGACTCGACGTCTGTGTTTTCTCTTTGCTAATTAGCTGACGGGATCAATTTGGTGTGTTGAACGAGGTCGACTTTGTTCAACAACTAGAATGTCAAGGTGTCAAAAAAACCTCCTCCACCACACTTTACAGTTTTCACCAGGGGAGTCAACTATAGAGTTTTCCACTTATTCATCAGACGACTGTTTTTCCTGCTCCAGAGTCCACTGGTGCTTTACACCTTACAGCTTTTTTTCAAGCGACCCACATTATGGCCATGATTTTTTACTTGACTCATGCATGTTTTGCTTTCTACAGTCTGGTCCCACTGTGGTTCTCAAGATGTAACATAAAGCCTCCACAAGGGGGTGTTCTGTACAAGTTTATTTAATTATATATTATTATTTTTTTTAAAACCCTGCTCTAGAAAACCCATGCTCTTGAAAAAAAGGCTATTAAAAACCCCTTCTCTAGACCCTGCTCCTGAAAAACCCTGCTCTAGAAAACCCATGCTCTTGAAAAAAAAAGGCTATTAAAAACCCCTTCTCTAGACCCTGCTCCTGAAAAACCCTGCTCTTCGAAAAACCCTGCTCTGGAAAAAACAACTGCTCTTGAAAAACTCCTTCTCTAGACCCTGCTCTAGGAAAAAAAAAAACATGCCCTTAAAAACCCTGCCCTTCAAAAAAACCTGCTCTAGAAAAAAAACTGCTCTTGAACACTACTTCTCTAGACCCTGCTCTAGGAAAAAACTGCTCTTGAACACTACTTCTCTAGACCCTGCTCTAGGAAAAAACTGCTCTTCAAAAACCCTCCTCTAGAAAAAAAAACTGCTCTAGACAAACCCTGCTCTAGAGAAAAGCTGCTCTTGAAAACCCTGCTCTTCGGAAAAACCCTGCTCTAGAGAAATCCCTGCTTTTGAAAACTCTTGCTTTTGAAAACCCTGCTCTAGAGAAAAACTGCTCTTGAAAACCCTGCTCCAGAGTCCACTAATGCTTTATACCACTTCAGCTAAAACTAATAAGCTGGTTTTTGTGCTGATGTTGATTCCTGTACAGTTTGGTACTCTGTAGTGAATCAGCGCCGTGTTATTTTATCATCACAATAATTGATTTTTTTTTAACTTTTTCTTTCTTCTATGTTTCCGTGCTGGATCATCTGGATCATCACCTCTCTGTACGTCATTCTATAGGTAAGAACACACACACACACACACAAACACACACAGCTACATTACCCAGAATGCAAAGCACCCCTCAGTTCATGGCTGTACTTATTTAAAGTTTATGAAATGTGATGGATTGATGATGGCAGTGCAGTGATGATGAAGTGTGAACCATCTGATGAGCTTTAGAGGCTCACAGTACGTCAGACTGCTGGCCTGGTACCCTGTTCTTCATCCTGGTCAGGATCACAGTGGTTCAGAGCCTATACCAGTAACATTCTGTACAGAGCACCTGAGAGCTGGGCTTTGTTTTTCAGTCTGTTATTCTATAATATTATTTTTTTATTTATTATTTCTTATTAGATGTTCTATGTTAAACCCTTTGAACCAAAGAGACTATAAACAGAACTCCTGTCTGGGTTGTTTTCTTTCCTTTCGGTCAATGAATCAGACCCACTGTGACCATGACCAGGTAAAACAGTGGTAAAACAGACATGAATGAACACAAGGGTTCTTTTTCTGTTGTTTGGTTTTATAATCTTAAAATTTTCTCCATATGGTTCAACAACAACAGAGAAACCCTGTAGCTGTAGAGTGTTAGCTGGAATCTTTGTTTATTTTGGACCATTCGTACAATCCTCAGTTTTGAGGTGTTATTGTTTTTAACCCCTTTTCCAAGCTCTATTTATAAACCCGTAATTTCAGAGTTATTTTCTTTTCTTTCATTTACGACAAACCATTTTCTGCACTATTTATTTTTTGTAATCTTTATTTTCCATTTCCACCTGACGTTCTGTAATCTCACCTCTTTCCTTTTTTCTGCTGGCATTAATGACCCGCATCTGCTGCGTAAAATAGAAACCGGGGAGAAAAAGAGACAAAATAAAGAGAGCGAAGGCAGAAGGGATGAAGGTGAAGGAGAGATGATAGAGAGAGAAATAATAATCTTATCAAAACACTCCTGACCTGCTGAAACGTCGCTTTTTTGCAGCATGGAAACAAACACCACCGCTCTCTGTGTTTAGATCAGGGGTGGGCAATTACATTTTCCAAGGGGCCACATAAGAAACTGGGACTGTTGTGGAGGGCCGGACCAATAAGGTGAACTTAATTCTGCTCAATATTAATTTGGACTCACTCATAACCGATGCATTTACGACCTCTGCTGGCTGATTGATGGTGCTACACAGAGTCGAGGAATAATGCGTTGATCAGGGTGCGTCTCTCCGTGCACAAAGCTGGTCCGCATATGAACTCGACTCGTGCAGGTGAAAAGATGCAGTCGGGTACTGCACACGTGTCGGAGGGGGCGTGTGTCAGTTCGCTCTCCTCAGTCGGGGCGGGGGTCAGCACCAGTATAGAGGAAGCGTAACGCGATTGGGTAAAAATTGGGAGAAGATGCATCAAAAAGTGACAGTATAATACAGTACGTTTAAAGCGCAGCGTGGCGTGTAAACAAGCGTTCAGTTCTAGTTATTGAGTTTAATTGAGTTTAAGTTTAATAGCATTCGGAAAAATGAAAATCTCACACACCCTCAGATCAGCTTTGCCAAGAATTTGACGTATTATCTGTAATTACACCTCAGTTTAACCCACATACTCGTAGTTTCATGTGAACGGTTGAAACGAGGACGCAGATCCAGGACGATTTCACCAGCTGCTGGTTAATTATCCAGCGGAGAGAATAGAACGTTCGGAGACGCTGGTCAGCTCGTCCTTTAACGCCGAGGTTACGGCTCAGTAATGAGAATGATTATTTCATCCTGCAGCACCTGTTACGCTCCGATAATCAGGGTGAGTCATGAGAGCGCCGTCGGGGGCGGAACATTTCGGCGAAAAGAGCTGGAGTGAATTGAGACCCGTGTTTAAATTGGCAGCGGTGCTACGTGTTACGTGCACTGGAATGTTTTGGGGATGATTTTTCTGAGCAGATGCTTTCAGAATCGTCAGAGGAGGAGATGATCGACCAAACGACTTAAACAGACTCATAATGAGCCAGGGGTTCAAGTCTGAGGAAATGAAACAGTAAAAACAGTAAAAATAAGCTATATTTATGTAAACATTATGTGGACACCTGATCATAAGCTTGTTGGCTATAATTTTTTTTAGATTCGAGTTTTGTGGGGGCGGCACGGTGGCTCGGTGGGTAGCACTGTCGCCTCACAGCAAGAAGGTCCTGGGTTCGATCTCCAGGCAAGGCGGTCTGGGTCCTTTCTGTGTGGAGTTTGCATGTTCTCCCCGTGTCTGCGTGGGTTTTCTCCCACAGTCCAAAAACATGCAGTCAGGTTCATTGGAGACACTGAATTGCCCTGTAGGTGAATGGGTGTGTGTATGTGTGTGTGCCCTGCGATGGACTGGCGTTCCGTCCAGGGTGTTGCTGTGTGCCTTGCGCCCATTGAAAAGCTGGGATAGGCTCCAGCACCCAGTGAGTGAGTGAGAATTTGGAGCATGTCTGTGGGAATTTAGTCAAAAAATCATTTTTAGATCCGAAATCCAGACTTCTTATCGCCATTCCAGTTCATCCCAAAGCTGTTTACTGGATCTGTGCAGGCCTCTAGACCCAAGAATCAGGATGAATGTCTCTGCCTAACTGAAAACACCTGACCTTAAGGAATACGAGGGGCGTCCACATACTTTAGCACTATAGTCGTACATGTAAACGTGTCCGTGTGGGTGAATGAGTGCGCTCTGCAGTTACATTCAGAAATATATAATTAGCAGGATCAGTGATTACGCAACATTAATTAAAATCACGCGAGTGTAATCAAAGCTCTGGAATGAAGACCGAGCGAGGCAGAAAGGAAACGAGGTGGCCAGGAAATCAATCCCTTTTCATTCTTCAGTGTTTAATAATCCTGCTATTATCGGTGTGATTTACACTCCAGCTAAAGCAATTACAAGAGTCCGACCCAGATATTACAGATGTTACAGATATTACAGATGTTACAGATATTATACTGCACAAACATCTCGTCTCTTTCATTATTAATGTGTCTGTATTAATCGCACTGCTGTTATTAGTGGCTGTTTTATCCTTTTGGATTATTTTTCTCAGCACAGAAAACATTTAGAAATGTTTGTCTTTATACACTGTATAGCCAAAAGTATATGGACGCCTCTTATAATTACGGCCCTACTAAACTTACGGGAGAGCCACATTTCTCGTCAATCATCAAATTACATCAAATCATCATTATAAATAAATGATAGAATAAATAGAAGCTGCGATACACTAAGCTGTGCTTCCCTTAACGGTTGACTGTAAACCCAGAACATCCAGCGATGCTTCATGCTCCGTCTCAAAGAGGAAAATTCTCGTCCGTGTTTTGACCCCATCCTGTGTCCACAGAATTGCTCGTTAGTTTTCCAAACTCAGTTCCCCGAGTCGTGTTTTTAGCTGCTTTACACTTCCACATCTTGGACGTTTTGACTAACCGATTGCTAACTGAATTGCCGTAGGATTGCTAGGACGCCTCATAGTGCAGAATAACCGGTAAACGTGAGGCACTTGAACGCTACACAAATTAAAAATGTTAAAACGCTAAACACAAACATTAAAGTTTGAATTTCACAGCAAAGTGCACAGTTCGGGACAATATATGTATTTATATATTTATATATACACTGATCAGGCATAACATTATGATCACCTTCCTAATATTGTGTTGGTCCCCCTTTTGCTGCCAAAACAGCCCTGCAACTGCGACGCACCATGTATTCTGACACCTTTTTTATCAGAACCAGCATGAACTTCTTCAGCAGTTTAAGCTACAGTAGCTCGTCTGTTGCCGGTTTACCTCTGCTCCTTCCTTGGACCACTTTTAATAGATACTGACCACTGCAGACCGGGACACACCCAACAAGAGCTGCAGTTTTGGAGATGCTCTGACCCAGTCGTCTAGCCATCACAATTCGTCCCTCGTCAAACTCACTCAGATCCTCACGCTCGTCCATTTTTCCTGCTTCTAACACGTGAACTTTGAGGATAAAATGTTTACTCGCTGCCTAATATATCCCCCCCACTAACAAGTGATGAAGAGATAATCGGTGTATATATATATATATATATATATATATATATATATATATATAAGGCCATTTCTTGTATCAGCAGGTCTGAGTCCTTGTCTTCAAATTGAAGTTTGTAAAGACTTCCGTAAAGGATCATTTGGAATCTCAATTGAAAACATTTATAACCTGTAAAAGGTTTACTTGATTTAAAAGAGTCAATGAAGTAAATTAAATTGTGGAGTAAAATGTACATTAGAGTTTTTAGGGAGTGATATGTCATGACTGATAGATTAATGGCAGAAATACTGTCTTCACACCCATCAGAATAATGTTTAACTGATTAACATGATGCACCACAAAACGTTTCTTTGCATCATCATGATTATACAAGTTTTTAAATACCACAGTGCAGCTTTAATCTTCCTAAATATAATGAACACCTGAATTTATACGCTGTATAAGTTCCACAGCCGTTTGAGGAATGCGGGCAGGTTAAAGACAGAAAGAAATGCTGTTGTTTGTGTCCCTGGAACCCGTCTGCACCTGATAAATATGATTTACAGCTTAATTCCATGTGGGACAGAAAGAAATCCAGTCAGATACCTGATCAGCTTCTGGAGAAAACATCCAGCACAGAACTACTCGTCTTAACTCCTAGCAGAGGAGCTGCGGGGAGGATTAAAATTTTTTATGGTGCAGTCGAGTCAATTCTTTGACATTTTTTGCTCATAAAAGGGTTGAAAGGTGAGATGAAGAGCAGGAGAAATGGTGTGAAGAGGTGTTGCTTCTGAGTGAGGTCACACAGATCACTTTATATAAGGACATCTTTTACTTTGTTATTGTGTTAGATATAACAGAGCTGAGAAAATAAAAGATATATTCTACGATTATATTAAACTTAAAAGAGTTACAAAATCTTTTCACCGGACCACAGGGGAAGCTGTCTCGTTCAGAATAGAAAACACTTGGAGCGACAACTTATCCAGAAAGCAGTGAAAGGTAAAGTACCCCGAGCTCGGCTTCACAATACGAAAGCAAATCTGCACAAACAGGGTTCATGGGAAGGTAGCAAGAAGTAAATCACAGCTAAATAAAACAGAAACCTCCAAGAACAGAAGATATTTAAACAGGTTGCTTGAGAACAAATGTAGCCCAAAGCAGGACTCGAACCCGGTCAAGCGCTCTACCAGCTATACCCAAAAGAGAGTGCTACACAGCATGAGGAATCAAGGAACAGTGGTGGCCTAGTGGGTAGAGCTTTGGGCAATCAGTCGGAAGATTGTCGGTTCAAATCCAGGCTCTCCTTGAGCAAGGCCCTCAACTCTGTCTGCTCCAGGGCCGATGTACAATGTCGATGTACAATGTCTACAATGTGTGTGTGCCCTGCGATGGACTGGCGCCCCGTCCAGGGTGTTATTGTGTGCCTTGCGCCCATTGAAAAGTTGGGATAAGCTCAGGTTAGTTTGGATGATAAGTGAAGTAAGTAAACCTCAGTAACGGAGACGGTGACGTGTGCAGACGTGGGGTTTGTTGGAATGCCGTGTCCTCTGTTTATCTACAGGTCACCGTCTCTCGCACACAGCAGGCTAATCAATGCTAATGGTGCACAATAACCACTTCATCAGCGCTAAATCCCTGCTGTTTCCATGGTGACCAGTAAAAAAAAAGTGAACCGTCGCTCATTCCACTTCACTGATTAAAATAAAAATAAGCAGCCGTGAACGCCGTCTCGTTTGCGTCCCAATACTTCTCTGTGCGTCATAAACTAAAATTGGAACGACGCGGAGAATATTAGCAAGATCGCTGCGCTGCGATGCTGCAGAATCCTGAATTCTTAATGGCAGCGGAGGCTGAGTGGTTAGGGCTCTGGCAATCAAAAGGGTAGGGGTTCGAATCCCGACTTTGCCAAGCTTGGAAAGAGAACTAGGCTTTCTGTCAACCTGCGCCCCCTGGTCCCCTGCTGGCACTTTTATTCAAAGCGACTTACAATTATCACTGAATACAGTTTGAGCAATTAAGGGTTAAGGGCCTTGCTCAGGGGCCCAACAGTTGGTGATGGTGGGGCTTGAATTGGCAACCTTATGATTACTAGTCTAGCACCTTAACCGCTGAGCTACTACTGCTCTCAAACATTCAGCACACACCTTTATCCAAAGCGACTTACACTGAATACAGTTTGAGCAATTAAGGGCCATGCCCAAGGGCCCAACAGTGGCAAGTTGGCAGATGTGGTGCTTGAACCAGCGACCTTCTGATTACTAGTCCTGTATCTTAACCGCTGAGCTACTACTGCACTCAAACATTCAGCAGATGCGACTCCGATGCGATTTACAACTGAGATTGGATACATTGCAAGCAATTAAGGGTTAAGGGCCTTGATCAAGGGCCCAACAGTGGCAAACCTTAACCTCTGAGCTACCCCTGTTGGGCTGGGAGGTGTGTAGGTAGTCTGCTGCTCTTCTTGGCCAGTGTGAAGGTGAGCAAGCAGCAGCAGAAACAACGCCCTGAGGTGGACAAATCTAATTAGATTTTGATCAAAGTGCATTCCAGACGTTTGATTGGTTCTGATTGATCTTTCTCTGGCCAGATTGCTCAGTGGTTTCAGGCTGATTGTCTTTTGTACCCTTAAAAGGAAAGACAGTAGACGAGCATTCCCTCTAAAGCAGACGAGTTCTTTATGACCTGATTGTGTGATGCGTCTGCGCGAGGAACAGAAGGTCCCGATGCCTGGAGCGTTCCCTCCAAAAACGGAACACTTCCCATCATCCCGTCTGACCCTTCATCATCGCTCGCTATCCAGAGACGCTGAGCCAGAGAGTGTCGAGGCTCCGGCTCTCTCCCGCTCTCTCCCGCGCTCTCTCCGGGATTTTACCGCTCTGATTTATAGGACCGCCTGAGTGGAGTTTCTGCAGAAGAGCAGAAAAACGGCAGCGGGACTGTTAGTGCGGAGACTGCTGGGAATTCACAAGAAAAAGGAAATAATGAGAGATGAGGACTTCCTCTGATGAAATATTAAAGTGCTTTAAGACGGCGCTAATGGTCTCTATTGATCTGGCTAATAGGGACTCAGACTTGCACTCGCAGCGATTCTCTCTCGCTCTTGTGAGGTGGTTTTCTAGTTTCTCTTTTCAGCAAAAAATAACGTTCGACTCTGTGTTGCCAAACGTTAGAGTCGGTACTAAACTAAATGTGCCCGGATGTATTTGTGAAAAGACACAGACACTGTGGTAAATTTTTCCAGGTTTACCCAGCAGGCTACAATTAACACTCAGGTTAAACTAAATCGACCCCCCCCCCCCCCCCCCCCCCCCCCAAAAAAAAAAAAACAGGCACCCTTTAGCGGGCATAATCGGCAATGCCTGCTGCAGACAAAATTGGCTATTAAGTCTGCCGGGTGGGAAAAGACGGGCAGTTGTAGCCTAGTGTTTAAAGTACAGCTTGATCATGATGAAGAGGCTGATGTTGTTGCTTCTCCAGAGAGTGTTCGGCTTACTCATGGCAGAAGAGGCCACGCCGAGTCTTGTAAGGAAGGTTGGGAAACCTTAAGTGGTTAAGGTTCTGGACTAGTAATCAAAAGGTCACTGGTTCAAGCCCCACCAACAGCCATTGCCAGGTTGTCACTGTTGGGCCCTTGAGTAAGGCCCTTAACCTTCAATTCCTCAGACTGTCGCATTACTGTAAGTTGCTTTGGATAAAAGCGTCTCCTAAATGCCGAAAATGGACCGAAAAGTGGGTGGGGTCGTCGACGCTGTGCAAGGACCCTGATTAGTATCTCGAGGCGCCTGTACAGGAAAGTGGAGGAGCCCGGGGATCAGGGCGTGGCTCTCCATGTGTCTCCAGCAGCGGAAGACGAATTCTCGTCGGTTTCTCTCTCCAGCGTCACTGTAACACACACGAGGAACAACGACACCAGGTGCAGCCACCCGTCATTTACCCTCACAGTCCGTCCCCGATTCATCCTCCCGCTACAGCTTTCACCCCAAAACACATCGCACCTGCCACAGCGGGGAATAAACCCGAGTTAATGCTGTGACACCGGTGCAGCTTGTGGCTCCGCTTGTACTTCACATTTAACTGTTAAATATTTGAGTGTTTACGTAAAACAAGCTGATGTTTACACAAATTCTTAAATTTGATAAAGGAACAAGGTTGGAGCGACCCTGTAGGTTGTAACACACACACACACACACTCTCTTTTTCTTACACACACACAAGTTAAGTTGATAGCTGTTTCAGCAGCTTACCTTTGGATTTATTTCCCTCTGAGGACGAGCTTTATTGATGAACCGATATAAACTGCTGTGTGCGTGTGTGTGTGTGTGTGTGTGTGTGTGTGTGTGTGTGTGTGTGAGGGAGATGAATAGTTGCTATTCTGTCCTTCTAATTAACTAAAAAGCCAAGGCAACCAGGCAACAATGACCTCTCGCTTACACACATACACACACATGCTTACACACACACCTATAGACTCTTGCACAGACCTACACATGTGAATACACTTACACACACTTACACACACACATCTACACACATCTATTCACTTCTGCACAGACCTACACATGTCTATACACTTACACATACACACACACACACCCTTCTGTACACTCTTACACACACCTACACACTCCTATACAATCCTACACACACATACACACTGTCACTCTTACACACACTTCACTCACCTATACACTCCTGCACAGACCTACACGTGTGTATACACTTACACACTATGCACTCCTCTTCTACACTAGTACACACTACAGACCTACACACACCTATACACTCTTTCACAGACCTACACATGCCTCATGCCACTGTTGGGCCCTACACCAAGGCCCTTAATCCCCTGTTGCTTGGATTGTATCTTTAATCAATGAGTTTGTGTCTTTTTTTTCAATACATGAATTTCATTCGTGTGTGCGTGTGTGTGTGTGTGTGTGTTCATCTTCCTGACTGCAGCTCCATTAGCTGATTGGCAGCTGCTGAATTATTGCAGTTCAAGATGCTGTCAATACTGCTGTTTCCTCCACTGCCATTACACTGTGTGTGTGTGTGTGTGTGAATGTGAATGTGTGTGTGGATATATGTGTATAGATGTATGCTGTGTATGCTGTGTAAATGAGTGTGTGGGAGTGTGTAGATATACAGTATGTGCATGCTGTGTGTACATGTGTGGTAGATATATGTGTGTATGCTGTGTGTGTGTAGATATGTGTGTGTATGCTGTGTGTGTATGCTGTGTGTGTAATTTGTGGTTCTTTGATTTGTATAATTAGACTATTAGAGATCAGAGGGCCAGATGGTTCAATAAATAATGAAATAATAAAAACTGTAACACAAAGTCTTTGATTCATGCCAAGATGCTAAAAATGAGAAGCAGCCACACACACACACAGTTTGAGTGATTTATCATTTATGTGAAATGTGCAGCTGAGATCAATACTCGCTTCTCTTTCTGTTTTATACGTCAGTTTTAATTCCGTTAGCGTGTTATTATCCTGAGCGAATTCAGCTGCAGCTAAATCGCAAAAGCTGTCGGAATTAAAAACCACATTTCCAGAAAAGCTGCGACGTTTTATAAAGACAAAAATCTGTGATTTATTTATTCTATTAAATTAAAGGATTTGCAATGAGGATTTATTTAAAATGTTTTGAAATGATTTTCTCCATTCCTGCTCGAGTCTTCTCTTCATGATGCACTACACATGTTCAGTATAAACATCTGGGCTGCAGGCAGGCCTGACGAGCACACATACTCTGTTGTAGTGCGTGTACAGAAAGAGGTGTGGCACGGTCTTGTTGAACTTACCGTAGATTTCCTTGTGTAAGAGTTTCACTTGCATTTCTTGATACAGCGGTAGACCGTTTTAAGTGAAAACGCTTTTGTGAAGTGCTCTCGAGCTCATGTAGCTACATTTATCACAATAGCATTTCTCATGCAGTGTCTTCTGAGGGCTTGATGATCATGTGACCGCTTTAAAGAAATTGCTGCATGAATTAACGACCGTTCATGTACTGTCCTACACACTCCTTCCTGCCTCACATCAGTGTGTGTGTGTGTGTGTGTGTGTGTGTGTGTGTAAAGCAGGAAATGCTCCTGGACAAAATGTTTTTCACCTCACTGAATAATATTTACACACAGATGTGTTACCTTTCACACAGATGTTTTTACTTTCCCTTTTTAATTGTTCCAGATTTAAATATATATTGTTCCACTGTGCACTGTGCTGTGCAGGTTGTAGTGTATGTAAAGTTTGGCTGTAGTTTGTAGCTTGATTGTATTTTGGTGTGACTGGTTGTTTCATTGTAGTTTATGATGTAGGTTGGAGTTTATATTGTTGTGTAGGCTGTAGTTTACGCTGTAGTTTATATTGTTGTGTAGGCTGTAGTTTATGCTGTAGTTTATATTGTTGTGTAGGCTGTAGTTTACGCTGTAGTTTATATTGTTGTGTAGGCTGTAGTTTATGCTGTAGTTTATATTGTTGTGTAGGCTGTAGTTTACGCTGTAGTTTATATTGTTGTGTAGGCTGTAGTTTATGCTGTAGTTTATATTGTTGTGTAGGCTGTAGTTTACACTGTAGTTTATATTGTTGTGTAGGCTGTAGTTTACACTGTAGTTTATATTGTTGTGTAGGCTGTAGTTTACACTGTAGTTTATATTGTTGTGTAGGCTGTAGTTTATGCTGTAGTTTATATTGTTGTGTAGGCTGTAGTTTACACTGTAGTTTATATTGTTGTGTAGGCTGTAGTTTACACTGTAGTTTATATTGTTGTGTAGGCTGTAGTTTACGCTGTAGTTTATATTGTTGTGTAGGCTGTAGTTTATGCTGTAGTTTATATTGTTGTGTAGGCTGTAGTTTACACTGTAGTTTATATTGTTGTGTAGGCTGTAGTTTACACTGTAGTTTATATTGTTGTGTACGCTGTAGTTTACGCTGTAGTTTATATTGTTGTGTAGGCTGTAGTTTACGCTGTAGTTTATATTGTTGTGTAGGCTGTAGTTTACGCTGTAGTTTATATTGTTGTGTAGGCTGTAGTTTATGCTGTAGTTTATATTGTTGTGTAGGCTGTAGTTTACACTGTAGTTTATATTGTTGTGTAGGCTGTAGTTTACACTGTAGTTTATATTGTTGTGTACGCTGTAGTTTACGCTGTAGTTTATATTGTTGTGTAGGTTGTAGTTTGTATTGTTTTGTGGGTTGTAGTTTATATTGCTGTGTAGGTTGGAGTTTAAACTGTAGTTTGTATTGTTGTATACATTTTAGTTGACGGTGTAGTTGTGGCTGTTGGTCTGGCTGTATTCTACAGTGCATGTGTCTCCAGTGTGTTTATGTTACTGGAGATGCAGCTCTGTTGGAATAACATCCAGCACCGTTCCTCATCAAACCAGCCCAATATCTCTACACACCCCACAGTGGAGGTACTGTAGTGTGTGCGTGTGTCTGTCTCATTACTTTAGGGTGTGTGTGTGTGTGTGTGTGTGTGTGTGTGTGATTGTTTTATATTATACAAAAATATATATTTTATGTCAAGGATTTGCCATAACGACACTTGAACAAATCCAGTAGACACGCCCAGCAACAACAAGCAGATAGAGCTGGTTCAGTGCTACTGAGTTGTTAGTCAGGGTCTGTTTCTCATAGATTATATGGCCAAAAGTATATGGACACCTGATCATGAGTTTATTGCAGCTTTTACAGCCTTTACACCTCTGTGAAGGATTTGAAGTGTGCCTGTGGGGTTTTGTGCCCGTTTTGTACACGTGTTTATTGACCATGACTGTACACAGGGACCTTCACCATACTGAAAGCACGTCATTAATTTTATATCATTGATTTTATCCACCTGTGAGCACTGAGCGTGACTGAAACATCTCATATTAATAATATGAGTGTACTGTGTGATGGTGCAGATTTAGCAGGTCACTGGTCTGTACCTCTGAACTTTATTTGGTTCTGGATTGTGTACGCCGGGTGTGTGTTTGTACGCCGGGTGTGTTGTTGTGAGCACGGCGCTGTTTCTTATTTAAATCAGTAGATGAAAGGTTCTGCTACCCAGCGGGAACAAAATAACGAATCACAAAACTGTGCGGACGTCATTTCTGCTTTTGTTCCTGCGTGGCTCTATTAATCAAATCTGCATTTATTTGCCTGTGTGGGATTTACATGTCATGTTCTCGTTTTATAATCACTAATCAAACCTCCGTTAGAGGAAGAGGATTTGTTTTATTAATTACTTCTGAAATAAAGAGAATCAGGAAAATTTAGTTTCCTTTCATCTGTGGGAGAAAATAAAAACAACTCGCATTACATTTACATTTTACATTTCTGTTTAGTAGTAGATGCTTTTATCCAAAGCAACTAAATACAACTCAAGCAATTGAGGGTTAAGGGCCTTGCTTAGGGGCCCAACAGTGGCCAGTTTATTTTCCAGTATTCTCTCTGGCAGCAGTGGGGTGGTGTGTCAGTATATACACGATCAGCCATAACATTAACACCACCTCCTTGTTTCTACACTCACTGTCCATTTTATCAGCTCCACTTACCATATAGAAGCACTTTGTAGTTCTACAATTACTGACTGTAGTCCATCTGTTTCCCTGCATACTTTGTTACCCCCTTTCACCCTGTTCTTCAATGGTCAGGACCCCCACAGGACCACCACAGAGCAGGTATTATTTAGGTGGTGGATCATTCTCAGCACTGCAGTGACACTGACATGGTGGTGGTGTGTTAGTGTGTGTCGTGCTGGTATGAGTGGATCAGACACAGCAGCGCTGCTGGAGTTTTAAACACCGTGTCCACTCACTGTCCACTCTATTAGACACTCCTACATAGTCGGTCCACCTTGTAGATGTAAAGTCAGAGACGATCGCTCATCTATTGCTGCTGTTTGAGTCGGTCATCTTCTAGACCTTCATCAGTGGACACAGGACGCTGCACACGGGGCGCTGTTGGCTGGATATATTTTTGGTTGGTGGACTATTCTCAGTCCAGCAGTGACTGATCCACTCATACCAGCACAACACACACTAACACACCACCATCATGTCAGTGTCACTGCAGTGCTGAGAATGATCCACCACCTAAATAATACCTGCTCTGTGGTGGTCCTGTGGGGGTCCTGTGGGGGTCCTGACCATTGAAGAACAGCATGAAAGGGGGCTAACAAAGCATGCAGAGAAACAGATGGACTACAGTCAGTAATTGTAGAACTACAAAGTGCTTCTATATGGTAAGTGGAGCTGATAAAATGGACAGTAAGTGTAGAAACAAGGAGGTGGTTTTAATGTTATGGCTGATCAGTGTTAGTTCATCCTGACAGTATTTCTTCTCCTCTCAGTCCTCTGCCTCCCATCACGCTCGTTCCTCATCTTAATTTCTCTATTCTCAGCTGAGCACCACGTTAATCCCCACATTCGAGGATTTCCTCCAACTCAAATCTGGCAACATCTGTCCTGTAATCTGCCAAATCCGACCCGCTGGATTAAAAACCCACCAAGACGGCAAATCTTCTCTGAATGGTCGGGTTCTGTTTATTGTTGCTGCAGCTTTAGATCAGCTTGGTGGAATAAATAGAAATAAATTGACTTTTTGTCACCCAGGCAAATAACAAACAGGTGCAGAGTACAGTCTGATGCAAAAGTTTGTACCCCCCATGGTTAAATTTCATGTTTTCTTGAAAATTGAGATTTTCTGTCAATTATACTGCACAGGTTGCCAAATCTACCATAATGAGACTAAATTTTCAGCAAATACATTCACTGTGATTACTTATAATCACTGGACATTGTTTAAAATGTGTGAATCGACTGGGGGTCGTAAGGGCGCATTCACATGAGAAGCGTTTTGCGCTTCGCCTCACCGCGAGCCTCTGTGCAAATTGCTGTTTTGTTCAGTGCTCGGCTTCATTGTTTGTGTGGAATAAGCGTCAGATCCAGGGTTACAGCTCCACATGTATCTGTGTTTATCTGGATTCTCCTCCCTGTTTCACTTTTAAACTTGTGTTACAGCTCCAGCTTCTGAGAAATTGTGAGAATCAGAATCAGCTTCTCCCAGAATCTAAATAAAGCTTAACGTGGTTTAATGTAGTAAAAGAAGGAGACAGGAGCACTAAACTCCTCTTCATTATTACTGCTCATAAGTTCCTCCACTAATCACATTCCTCACTCGCTGTTTTACTACAATAAGTCACGTTAAGCTTTGTTCATATTAAGCTTTGTTCGTATGGCCTGAGTCGCTTTTACTGCGTCATATCAAACAGTTTGTCTCATTGGAGGAGCTTTGAAAAGGTCAGCGGCAAACAATCATGAGCCCAATGTGGCTGTAGCTTTGACACTTTACCTGAAACTATGTGGCTTTAATTTACAGCTGCGACTCTCCATTCAGATTTTAATTCCAGGTTTATCCGGTGTTGTTTGATTCATCAGTTTAGAGTCTGTTGGTGTTGTTCTTTACACCACTCTGCTCAGCATTGCTCCTGGAATTCTGAAACTAGAAGCTTTGCTCCGATCCCGGCAACCTTTGCTGTGCTGTGCTATGCTTTGCTGTACAGCATCTTGTTCATATACACTAAAACACACACTGTAACACACACACACACTGTAACACACACTATAACACACATATACACTGACACACTAACACACACTGTAACACACACACACACACACTGTAACACACTATAATACACATACACTATAACACTGTAACACACACACACTGTAACACACACACACTAACACACACACACACTGTAACACACACTATAACACACACACTGTAACACACACACACTGTAACACACACACTATAACACACACACTATAACACACACACACACACTGTAACACACACTATAACACACACACACTGTAACACACACACACTGTAACACACACTGTAACACACACACACACACACTAACACACACTAACACACACTATAACACATATACACTATAACACATATACACTATAACACACACTGTAACACACATATACACTGACACACTAACACACACTGTAACACACACACACACACACACACTGTAACACACACTATAACACACATATACACTGACACACTAACACACACTGTAACACACACACTGTAACACACACTATAACATACACATACACTATAACACACTGTAACATACACACACTGTAACACACACAATGTAACACACACACTGTAACACACACACACACACACTTTAACACACAATGTAACACACACACTGTAACACACTATAACACATTGTAACACACTGTAACACACACACACACTGTAACACACACTATAACACACTGTAACACACACACACTGTAACACATACACACACACTTCAACACACAATGTAACACACACACTATAACACACTGTAACACACACACACACTGTAACACACACACACACACTGTAACACACACACACACACACACTGTAACACACACACACACACTCATAAACACCGTAGTTCACACACACAATGTAACAATCATGAGCCCAATGAGGGCAGGATAGTGCCTCACTCCATAGGAAACAACGGCACAGCCAGGATACTTACCAAAGAAGAGCAGATTAGTGGCTAAAGAGACACAAACAGAAAGGACTAAACAGCAAATGATAAAAGTAATACATGAACAAAACTTATAGAACAGATAGAAGAGCATAAGTAGAAGAAGGGGGCGTCACGCTCCACATCATCGCCCGGAAAGAGAAAAAGAGAGCCACAAAAAAGAGCCGGAGAGTCCGGTGTCTTACCCTCACAGAGCGTGCACACACAAACACAACACAAGAACGAGCTGGCAGCGAGGGGGCAATGAAGCTGGTATTTAAATCCCCCTCAACGCTCCATTAACTGTACACTTAATGAGGCGCGGAGACTGACAATTTAGGCACCGACGCTGACAGCGATCTGCGTCTCCATTCCCATGTGTTAGCGAGGTCAGGCACTGATGTTGTGGATGCTCACAAATGCTATTTCTATTTATTCTTAAGCTTTGTGCTAATATGATAGGGCATTCCCTAAACTGTTGTTTACACAGTTCTCTAGAATGACTATGTATGCTCTAGCATTGACACTTTACCTGAAACTATGTGGCCTTAATTTATAGCTGCGACTCTCCGTTCAGGTTTTAATTCCAGGTTTATCCGGTGTCATGTGATAATTGTGTGATTCATCAGTCCAGAGTCTGTTGGTGTTGTTCTTTACACCACTCTGCTCAGCATTGCTCCTGGATTTCTGATACTAGAAGCTTCGCTCCGATCCTGGTCACCTTTGCTGTGCTGTGCTATGCTTCGCTGTTCAGCATCTTCTTCTGTGAGGCCTCATGACTGAGCTGTTGTTGCTCCTAGATGTTCCCAGTTCATAATAGTGTGTAAACGTGATGTCTGTGTACTTGGGTATCCCAGCAGGCACTAGTGCAGTAATCTGGGCTGTAGCGCCCCCCGGTGAACGCAGGACGGCTGTTATGTAGCAGGTTATTAGCTTTATGTGAGTTAGATCAGCGTTAGGGAGCGCGGCGAGTTTCATGAGCTAATAACAGGAATTGAATTGCAGTAAAATTTGATTGGAGTTGAGGGTGTGGGATTTACGGGATGTTATTAGGACGGGGATGATTGATCCCTGAAGGGGTGCGCCAGGTACCTCTCGAGCGCTGCAGTGAAATTAAGGTGTGAATTGTGCTTCATAATGTCGCTGTAATGAAGTGCGAGCTGAGAGCGGCGGGTACAGAGCTGCTTTTACTCCTCAAAATAGTCAGAACAAAGAGGATCAGGGTTTTATTATCATAACTTTATTACTAATGAATTATTTAGCAAAAATATGTGGACACCTGACCATAAGCTTTCCGAACATGCTATTCTGAACCGCTAACAATCACCTGAAAAGCCTTTTCATAAGATTTGGAAGTTTGTCTGTGGGAATTTGTGCTCTGATGCGAAACAAGAACACCTGGCTTTGTAATTAAGGTTCCAGGGTTTATAGTCGTGCTGAAATAGAAAAGGGCCTTCCCCAAACTGATACCACAATGTTAACACAGCACACAGGGTGTCCACATAGATTAGGTCATACAGTACATGTACAGTGTACACACACACTGTAACACACACACACACACGGTAACACTCATAAAAACTATAGTTTACATACAGACTGCAGCACACACAGTAATACACACTCATAAAATCTATAGGTCAAACACACACTAACACATACACATACACTGTAACACACACTGTAACACACACACTGTAACACATACAGACACACTGTAACACACACACTGTAACACATACACACTAACACATACAGACACACACACTAACACACACACTGTAACACACACACTGTAACACATACAGACACACTGTAACACACACACTGTAACACATACACACTAACACATACAGACACACACACACACACACACACACACGGTAACACTCATAAAAACTATAGTTTACATACAGACTGCAGCACACACAGTAATACACACTCATAAAATCTATAGGTCAAACACACACTAACACATACACATACACTGTAACACACACTGTAACACACACACTGTAACACATACAGACACACTGTAACACACACACTGTAATACACACACTGTAACACATACAGACACACTGTAACACACACACTGTAACACACACACACTAACACATACAGACACACACACACTAACACACACACTGTAACACACACACTGTAACACATACAGACACACTGTAACACACACACTGTAACACACACACACTGTAACACACACTCTGTAACACACACACTGTAACACATACAGACACACTGTAACACACACACTGTAACACACACACACTGTAACACACACTCTGTAACACACACACTGTAACATACACACACTAACACATACAGACACACACACACTGTAATACACACACTGTAACACACACACACTGTAACACACACTCTGTAACACACACACTGTAACATACACCCACTAACACATACAGACACACACACACTGTAACACACACACTGTAACACATACAGACACACTGTAACACACACACTCTGTAACACACACACGGTAACATACACACACTAACACATACAGACACACACACACTGCAACACACACTGTAACACACACACTGTAACACACACACTGTAACATACACCCACTAACACATACAGACACACACACACTGTAACACACACTGTAACACACACACTGTAACACACACACTGTAACATACACCCACTAACACATACAGACACACACACACTGTAACACACACACTGTAACACATACAGACACACTGTAACACACACACACTGTAACACACACACTGTAACACACACATACACTATAATACACACATATACACATTATATTACACGATACTATAACACACACTAACACACATACACTGTAGCAAATACACACTCATGCACACACACATATACACACTGCAACACAGTGTAACACACACACACACACACACACACACACACACACACTCTCTCTCAGTGGAAACTCATTTCTCTCCCATGAAGGTCATGCAGGTCTGCATAGACATTTAGAAGATTGAGGAAGCTAAAGTGGTCCAAGGTAACCCAAAAACAGGGAGGATTATGGGTACAAACATTATAAAATACAGTCTACACCCCTACATGTAGTCAGTCAGGATGGAGGGAAGCGTTCAGACAATAGACAGAACGACGGAGAAGAATGGATGACGCACAGCACTACAAATCAACACACACACACACACACACGTCATTCTTCCAGATTATATTAAATTAAAATTCGTCCTCCTTGGTCCTCTGAATGAAAGTGTTCATCAGGGTAATCAGGATGAAAGCTGGCCGCAGGTGAACGATGGGGGTGAAACAATAAAGCCAAACCTTTTATCATGTCAGAGATGGAACGATCAGAAGAACAACAAAATGAGCCTCAGTCATCAGCACTGATGTCAGGATGACGTTCTAGGATGATTTCTTTCCACTAGCTCAGTTCTTTACTTACATAAAATCCTCCAGAAGCAACAACAGCTCAGCTGTAAAGCTACACAAGCTGTAACAGTCTGTCTGTAGTTACAGAACTTCTAATCTGCCCGTATTCTGATAAAAGTCTGAATTAATTGATTTTTACATTTTTGGGCTCATCTGAGACTCCTTAGTATTACAAAGTCCTTCAGCTTCTCTTTCATCTTCTAAACCTGTGAGTGCAGATGTAATAAGGGTTGCCAGATATGTCACATAAGTTCTGTAAAAAGCAAAAGAAATGTTAAATATAGAGTTTAAAATATTCATTCCATTAAAAATGAATATAAAATAAAAATGTTAATGCAGAGAAAATTCTACATACAGCTTTTCTTTAGTGCACTTAGCAGATGTACCAGAATTCACCTCACTTTCCCTCTCACACACACTCTCACACTCTCTTTCTTAACACTCTTGTGCTCACACACACACACACACACACACACTCTCCTTCACACGTGCTATTTCGGAGTGTAATTAACTATCACCTTTGATAACAATAGCAATCAAACTGAGTGCCGTGACATTTGAAGGGCGAGCATGATCTGAATATTTAAAATGCACACACACACATGCACGCAGACACACACACACACACACACACACACACACACATCTGCAAATTACAGCTCTAAACCTGTTTCCCTTCAGAGTGTGTACGATCAGTTGTGTGTGACCGTGTGTGTGAGAGTGTGTGTGTAAGTGTGTATTAGCTTCCTTTAAATGGCTCTCAGTCAATTTAGCCTCTGTAAATTGAATGTGGGATCAATGTGGAGGGATCAGATCAGTCGGAGAGAGAGAGACAGACCGAGAGAGAGAGACAGAAGGACAGACAGAGAGAGAGAGAGAGAGAGAGAGAGAGAGAGAGAGAGAATCTTTAGGGAAATAATACCTAATACCTAATTTCATTAATCCATTATCCATTCGTCTGTCCGTCCGTCCATCCATCTATTCACCCAACCATCCATCCGTCTATTCATCCATCCGTCCATTTATTTATCTATTTACCTAACCATACATCCATCTATTCACATAACCAATCATTCATCCAGCCATCCATCTATTCATTTATTTCTGCACCTAACCATGTATCCATCCATCCATTCATCCATCCATTCATCCATCTATTCACCTAACCATCCATCCAGCCATCTATTCACCTAACCATTTATCCATCCATCCATCCATTCATCTATTCACCTAACCATCCATCCAGCCATCTATTTGTCTAGTCATCCATCCATCCTGTCATCCATCCATCCATCCATTCATCTATTCACCTAACCATCCATCCAGCCATCTATTTGTCTAGTCATCCATCCATCCTGTCATCCATCCTGTCATCCATTCATCCATCTATTCACCTAACCAGTCATCCATACACCCATTCATCTATTCACCTAACCAGTCACCCATCTATTCACCTAACCATCCATCCATCTATTCACCTAACCATCCATCCATCCATCTATTCACCTAACCAGTCATCCTTCCATCCGTTCATCTATTCACCTAACCATCCATCCATCTATTCACCTAACCAGTCATCCATCCATCCATCCATCTATTCACCTAACCAGTCATCCATCCATCCATCCATCCATTCATCTATTCACCTAACCAGTCATTCATCCATCCATCCATCTACTCACCTAACCATCCATCCATCCATCTATTCACCTAACCAGTCATCCATCCATTCATCTATTCACCTAACCAGTTATCCATCCATCCATCCATCCATTCATCTATTCACCTAACCAGTCATCCATCCATCCATCCATTCATCCATCCATCTATTCACCTAACCAGTCATCCATCCATCCATCCATTCATCTATTCACCTAACCAGTCATCCATCCATCCATCCATTCATCTATTCACCTAACCAGTCATCCATCCATCCATCCATCCATTCATCTATTCACCTAACCAGTCATTCATCCATCCATCCATCTATTCACCTAACCATCCATCCATCCATCTATTCACCTAACCAGTCATCCATCCATCCATCCATCCGTCCATCCATTCATTCATCTATTCACCTAACCAGTCATCCATCCATCCATCCATTCATCTATTCACCTAACCAGTCATTCATCCATCCATCCATCTATTCACCTAACCATCCATCCATCCATCTATTCACCTAACCAGTCATCCATCCATCCATCCATCCGTCCATCCATTCATTCATCTATTCACCTAACCAGTCATCCATCCATCCATCCATTCATCTATTCACCTAACCAGTCATCCATCCATCCATCCATTCATCTATTCACCTAACCAATCATCCATCCATCCATCCATCCATTAATCTATTGACCTAACCAGTCATCCATCCATCCATCCATCTACTCACCTAACCATCCATCCATCCATCCATCCATCCATTCACTCATTCATCCTCTCGCTATTCTGCCATGTACATCTGTCTGTCTGTCTGTCTGTCTGTCTGTCTGTCTGTCTGTCTATCTACCACTACTGTTTGAGAGAGTGAGAGATGGTCTGTTTCTCTCTCTGTTTCTCTCTCTGTTTCTCTCTTTAATTAACACTGTGAGTCTCGTGCTTGTTTAATGGCTGCTGTTTAACAACTCGTTTCTCTAATGCTGTAACGGCTGCAGCACTGCTCTAATAACCAAACTCAGTGGGTCTGAGGATCTAATACACATTAGGGTCATTGTCTTAACTTGGGGTCAGAGGTTAATGACCCTCGACTCTTTTTTGGATTAGAAAAAAAGATTAGCCTGGTATACATTATTATTATTATTATTATTATTAATATTAGTAATCGTGTTAGTAATGTGAGCTGAGCACCAGACTCACACACATTATTATAAAACAACTGCTGCTTTCTTATATGACATTTAACATCAGCCAAAACTTGCTTTTCTTCTCCTCCCAGGATGCATTGCTACGGCTGGCCTCCATCGTCGATGCCAGCAGCCTACGGGCGGCATTTAAGGAGACCCTGGTGGCGGTGCTGCCCAAAGCGGTGAGTACACTAACATAATAACACACATTTCTTAACTTACTGTTACAAAACATTTAAGCCAAATTATCGAGACCAGTGTGATCTTACAAATTCCCACAGACACACTTCCAAATCCTGTGGAAATAACGTGTTCAAATGCAAAGAGTCCAACAAATAGATGTTTATTGTTCATAAGTTTTAGGATGTTTATATTATGTAGAATCTAGGCTGGTCATGATGCTGGCAGGTTTTAGAAATAGGTTTAACGTTTGCTGTAGTTCCTTCAAATGTGCATCACAGCATGATTAACCGGCATCATCGAATCCTTTCTCTTTATTAGAGTTTGCGGTCAGAGTTTCCACAGAATATGCCGGTAGTGCTCTAATTGCGCCTAATAGTGTGCGGTTTGGAACACAGCCTGTTTTATCTTCTTACTCTGAGCTCTCAAATCTAGAGAATTGTAAACTTCTATTGTTTGAAATTCAGATACGTACGTGTACATCTCCATTTCCGCCTCCTTCCATCCCGCCTCCGCTCCTACTGAATAAAACAAAGGAAATAAAAGATAAAAATCATTTAAAAGCCTTTTATTCAAATGCTGGATGAAAGGAAGGAGCATTAAAGGAGAAATTGATATAAAGGCGCTTCTGTAAAGGCGTCACTCAAGAAGAAGCAGCTTTGGTGCAATAAAGCCGCAGAGACGGAGCACAAGGCTTCAGAAAAAGGCTTTATTGATGTACATTTGCACTGCACACACACACACACACACACACACACACACACACACACACACACTGAGTTACAATCGATGTATTAAGTCTGTTTTCACTTTCTGTTTGTGAGAATCTCTGACTGATGTTAGGTGACTAGTGTTAGTGCTGGACTAGAAGGTCGCTGGTTCAAGCCCCACCGCTGCCAAGTTTCCACTGTTGGACCCCTGAGCAAGGCTCTTTTGCATTGCATTTAGAAAGACTGTGGATAGCGCCTGCAGGGAGGGATGACCGGAATATGTGGGCGGGGTCTTCAAATGCTGTGTAAGGACCCTGATTGGCGGATAGAGGCGCCTGTGCAGAGTGCATGGGTGGAAAGGGGTCTTGTCCTGGTTGGTTGGTGTGGGTTCTGGTCTTGTGTTGGATGCTGTGGATCCTCGTCTTGTGTTGGTTGGTGTGAGTCCTGGTCTTGACATGGTTGGTGTAGGTCCTGGTCTTGTCTTGGTTGGTGTGGGTCCTCGTCTTGTGTTGGTTGGTGTGGGTCCTGGTCTTGACATGGTTGGTGTAGGTCCTGGTCTTGTCTTGGTTGGTGTGGGTCCTGGTCTTGTGTTGGATGGTGTGGATCCTGGTGTCTTGTCCTGGTAGGTGTGGGTCCTGGTCATGTGTTGGATGGTGTGGATCCTGGTCTTGTGTTGGTTGGTGTGGGTCCTGGTGTCTTGTCCTGGTAGGTGTGAGTCCTGGTCTTGTGTTGGTTGGTGTAGGTCCTGGTGTTGTCCTGGTTGGTGTTGGTACTGGTCTTGTCTTGGTTGGTGTGAGTCCTGGTCTTGTTTTGGTTGGTGTGAGTCCTGGTCTTGTGTTGGTTGGTGTTGGTACTGCTCTTGTGTTGGTTGGTGTGAGTCCTGGTCTTGTTTTGGTTGGTGTTGGTACTGGTCTTGTGTTGGTTGGTGTGAGTCCTGGTCTTGTGTTGGTTGGTGTGGGTCCTGGTCTGGTAAGATTTCAGTTTTAAAAGTTTGACTTTATTTTATCTCATTTCGTCATGGGGTCTCACCACCAAACCCAGCGGAGATAGCCAATCATGTTTGTTTGTAGGCTCCCGACTGGCTGATAGCACCACTGGGGATTTTAATTCTGAATTCAAGTGGCAGCGCAATTTACCCATGTTCCACTTGAGCGCCTTTTACCAGAAAAAAACACCCATTTCAGTGGAATAAATCAGAAACATTCATACGAGCAGTTCTTTAAAAAGCCTTCAGCACGACTCTCTCTCTCTCTCTCTCTCGCCCACACACACACACACACACAAACCAGTGTGTATCGTGTCATGGTGGTATGTTAGTACCAGAACACTTCTCCGGGTGCCTAATTGAGGTTGCGTTGTCCTGTCGCCGTGGCGATTAATGAAGCCTGTGGTGTGATGAGAGTGTTTTGCATCTGATTAACCCCATGCAACACTCAGAGTGCTGCACACACACACACACACACACACACACACACACACACACACAGTCCGAGAGCGTCTGTATTTACCTTTAGAAGAGAACCTTGGGACTCAGGGCCGTGTGTGTACTGGTGATGGTGGTGTCAGGGGTCTGAGGTGATTCATCGTTACCTAAATTCATTTATTCATCCATATTCACTTACCGCTTAAGCCTGGTTAGGGTCACAGTGGGTCACCGGGAGCCACCGGCTCATAGCAGGACACCAGACCCACATTATTACATTCTCTTACTCACTCACACATAGGGCTAATTTAGAGCAGCCAATCCAACTTCTGCACGTTTTTTGGGAGTTTTTTCATGATAACCAGTACATGGTGAGAAATTAAAACCAGGTTGGTGTGGGTCCTGGTCTTGTGTTGGTTGGTGTGGGTCCTGGTCTTGTGTTGGTTGGTGTGGGTCCTGGTCTTGTCTTGGTTGGTGTGGTGTTAGTTGGTGTGGGTCCTGGTCTTTTGTTGGTTGGTGTGGGTCCTGGTCTTTTGTTGGTTGGTGTGGGTCCTGGTCTTTTGTTGGTTGGTGTGGGTCCTGGTCTTGTGTTGGTTGGTGTTGGTCCTGGTCATGTATTGGTTGATGTGGGTCCTGGTCTTGTGTTGGTTGGTGTGAGTCCTGGTCTTGTGTTGGTTTAGCAGGACGTGAACTAGATTTACAGATGCTAGATTTAGAAGAGAGTTGTTTTTGTTGAGAAGATGCTGATGGCTTTCTTTCTCTTCTCCATGTGGGTTAAAGATCAGATCAGTTCTAAGCTGCTGGAGTTTGGACGAGTGTTGGAAAGGTTTTAGGTTGTCAAGTGTAGGCTGATGGAATGGATGTGGTTCAGCGGTGGAGATGTATGCTGTATGTGTATATATAGGAGACGTGGGCTGAGATGCTTCCTGTAGACGTAGAAGGTTTTAGGATTGACATTTCTGAGATGGATGAAGATTTCTCATTTTGGTTCAAAGGTTTTGATTGTAAGAGGAGCTGAACACGACGAGGGCTGAGCTCAGGAAGCTGCTGAACACGGGGGGGCAGAAGGTCTCATTATCGACGGCTATTGGTTAGAATTTTAATGAGAAACCAGTGAAGATACTGGACGTGTGTTAGATTTACTGAAGTTACTGGGGTGATTAGTGGTGGCCGGTTTTATGGCTCATTTCCTCAGCAAACAAAACCAAGTGTAATTCAGGGGCAACTGTGTTACTGAGAGTTGTTGCCACGTCTCTGATTATCTCGCTAAATTGTACGTTTTAAGCACGGGCACAGGGCTGAGCATTACAGCCTCAATTTCCTACATTTGCTTTGTATGTTTTGGCATTAATACATCATCTACGCCCAAAAGTATCTAGACACCCTTCCTAATTATTAGCTGTTTCCCCAGACCCAGTGCTAACCGTATTAAATCAATACATTATTTTAGCATTTTTCCCAATTTATCCCAATCTAGTCGTATCCAATTGCCCAATTGCTTTACGCTTCCTCTTTACTGATGTAGAACACACTAACACACGCCCCCTCCGACACGTGTACAAAAGCCGACCACTTCTTTTCACCTGTACAAGGCGAGTTCCTATGTGGATCAGACTCCCTGATCCCAGTACTCCTCATCTCTGTGCAGGGGATATTATTCAGCCGTTAATACGCGAACGAGCTGATCATTGTTCGTGTAGGCGCCCAGCCTGCCGGTAGCAGAGCTAAGATTTGAACTCACGAGTTCGAGAAGTCGGCTTTGGTGTGCTAGTGTGTGTTTTGTTTTTTTTATCGCTGTGCCACCCGAGCGCCCAAACTTAATAATGTAAAATATATGATATGTTTTTAGTTCCAGTTCCAGTCCAAGCAAGCAAGGCCATAAAGAAATGGTTTAATTTCATGAGTTTGGTGGAGGAACTTCAGTGGCCTTCACTTCTAGTCCAACATCAGTGTCAGATACACATTCTAAAGTCTGGTGGGCACATGGGGTTGTGACTCCAAACTATTGGCTGTGGTTTAGGAGTTGGATGTATTTGGGTTTTCACACTTTCATCAGAACTTTTGGAGATGGCTTAATACATGATCTGTCAGCTTCTGTTCAGCCGGAATATTTAGCCCTTTATTCTCTTTGTCGTGGAGGCTTGAGGTGCCGTGGAGATACGGCAGCGTCCTCCGACTCCAATCAGATGGTGTGGAATCCGATCGGTTCCACTAACTCAAACGGGCGCTAAATGCTCAGCTAGGAGCTTTACAGCTGCATGAAATAACGAGCATGGAGACACTTTCTGATTCGGGAGGCTCTGCGGGCGTTACTGCAGCTTTTACACCGAGTCTGATGATGCGGCGGATGAAGAATCACCGAGACCTTGAAGTAAATGGACTTAAATCAAGTGAAGATAGAAGTTCTGATCACACAAAGCTTCATGATGCTAAAGTTTAGTGACTGAAGTTCAAAGATCTGCTTCAAAATACTGAATCTACTTTTATATTAGCAGTTAATAAAACAAATCATGATTCTATTAATATAAGAGTTACGATTCTATAGACTGGTCTACGGTTTATGGTCCTGTTTCATTATGAAAATGTAAATAAAACAGGTCGTCACCTTTAACTTGTGTTTAATTGGTGTGTGTTTATCTGTGTGTGTGTGTGTGTGTGTGTGTGTGTGTGTGTTTTAGGAGTGTGTGTACGTGTATCTGCTGGAGGTGGAGTCTCTGCGATGTGAAGAACCGCCCCATGATCTTCAACCACAGGGCAAGCTCAGGTAAGGGCACAGAATGACATCATTTTTCACAGTGTGTGTGTGTGTGTGTGTGTGTGTGTTATTTGAAACATCAGTGATGAATTGATGTTCTTTTATGATTGTTTTGTTTCTCTGTGTGTTCATGTCTTTCTTTACTGGACAGAATTACACGTGTTTTGATGCTCACCAGTTAAATTTAACTCAGTCCTGGACCTCACACTGTGATGATTTTTACCTCAGTGTTTTATTTCACCTGTATGTTGAACTGAAGCATCAGCTCAGCGTTCACATGGATAAATTATAATATAATTATTATTTCACTTCATTACCTCTGTAATTTGGCATGCTAATCCAATATGAGATGATCATTTAACACTGATCACTGTAGGGCGAGCATCTGTAAGCACCTGTGTTCTTTTAAACCACTGAATGTCAAATTTAAAGGGACAAAAATCATCATTTTTATCATTATTCTTATAATAAGTGCTAGAAACAAAACGAACCTTTGTGTAAACCCTGATCTAAGGTAGAAGATTTGAGATTCAGAGATGGAGTCTCACAGAGAGCCGTAACACAGTGTACCGGTCCTTTGGTCATTTATTGCCGGGCCGCACAGAAAGAATAAATAATTAGAGACGCTACAAGAGCAATTAAATTTCCCAAACTCTTCAGGTGTTATTGTCTCCAATCACCACTAGGTGGGAGCAGCGTCTCATTGCATCAAAAAAAGCTCAGGATTCCCACAGATTTTCCATTCTATAGGTATTATATTTTAAATCCTCCCACCCCCGCCGGGAAGTGGAATTATATCTTATATGAAACCAGTCCGTGGTGCAAAAAAGGTTGGGGACCGCTGCCGTAACACACACAGACAGACACTACCAGACCTCCCAAACCCCCCTTACCTAACCTTTCTAATGTATTAAATTGTCTTTTTTGTTATAAAAGTATATTTTCTCTTAAATATTCAATTATAGAATAGACATTCCTATAATAAACAATAATAAACAGTAATACACAGTAGTACTGTACTGTACATAAAAACCACATCACATTTCAGTACAGTACGTGTGCTGTACTATACACCATAATACATTTCCTTCTTTTTTTTTGGTAGTAATTTTCATTTTCTCAGCACTACGCTTTCTTTGCACCTTCTTTGGGGCCATTTTGATATTAAATTTTACAGAATATAAAGAAAACACAGATAAAACACCGTACACTGTCTGAATGTTCACTCATATATATATATATACGTATATATATATATATATATATATATATAGAGAGAGAGAGAGAGAGAGAGACGGTCAGAGTCAACTTGTTTATGACATCACGTGTTTCATTCTCGTGCGAATTTCGGTTTGTAATCTGAAATTTGTTTGTACGTTAACATGAAAAAAATCTATCGTATCTCAAAACGTACGTATGGTAAACGGTTCGTAAGTCAAAGGTCTACTGCATCACTGCTGAGATTTGAAATGAAGGTGGAGCGGTGGTGGGCTGGCACATTAAACCCCTGCACCGCCCGAGCACCCACAGATAAAAGAGCAGCTCACAAAACATCATGTTTATTGGTGCCATTTAACAGACACTTTTATCCAAAGCAGCTTAGAATTGTGCTTAAATACACTGTAAGGCCCAGAGGTGGCAACTTGGAGGAGGTGGGGATTGAACCAGCAACCTTGTGATTATTGGACCAGTAACTTAACTGCTGAGCTGTGCAAATTGGACCCCCCTGTGTAACGCATCAATTTACTAACGGGTTTCCATGAGATCTGAACAGTGAAGTGTAGAGCTCTGGTGCTAACCACAACAGCATGGAAGCACAGATCAGATAATCGAGATCAGAAATGTCAGATCAGATGGACGACACGAGACGAGTCTGTAGGATCTGATGAACGTTCCAGTCTCTTTGTGTGATAAATGTCAGACACTCTGATGAAGATGTTTGCTCGTTTTTCAGCACGCTAGATTGGATCAGATATCTGATCTGTTTGTATCAGACTCCTTTTATTGTGTCTTTGATGGTTTTGTGCTGATTGGCTTTTTGATCTGTTAGAACTTTGGATGAGAAACGAATTCATTCTGAGATCTTGGTTCTGGATGCCACTGTTGATCAGTCAGTCTACGGGTCTGTGTGAAAACCTAGCAATCTCTCTACATAGACCCATTTGACTTTAGCCTACACTCCAGAGAAGAGGGCGTGTCTAAATTCTTAGATCTATTAAAATGCTCCTACTGAGGCGCCTTAATTCTGAGTGATGATCTGACTGAATAACGAGGGAGCGTCCGAAAGGCATACTCGAGGCATGATGCTCAACAGCAGCGACTCCTAGTGTCCGGTCCAGGCGCCTGCACCAGTGGCAGAAGAATACGGCGGGAGCAGTGTGGTCCTCTGTACGTGCTGAGGCTCTCTGTATGAATGCACTGCTGGCTGGTGTAAAGATGTGGCAAAAAACAGAAATGAATTATCTGATCAGAGGGAATCGTGATGCTAGTACTGATGTTGCACCTAATGACCAAAAGTATCTGGACACCTGATTATGAGCTTGTTGGATGCGCCAATCCAAAACCATTAGTTTTGGGTGTGTCCATGGGAACGTGCTTTTCAAACAGGATGTTTGCAAGCAAGCTCTTGTTGAGGTGTCCATGTACTTTTGACCATATAGTGTGAACACACACACTTATCGAGTAGAACAAGGGGCTAAATAGGGATCAGAGCTGTAGAATGAAGGATTTCTCCTCCTCATTTGTGTTGAAGAACCAGGCTGAGTACCTGCTCTCCAGTTCCGTTTCATCTCCATCGTCCTTCACGTCTAATCACTCGCATTCTCTCTCGACCCTAAACCACGCTGGCCCTTTTTTTTTAGGATTAGATATATAATGGGGGTTAAGGATGCCTCTAATCCCTCGATAATAACCCACTTCAGTCCTCTTGACATTCTCTAATTTTACTGTCATTATTTATTCATCAACAATTACAACCACAGAGAGAGAGAGAGAGAGAGAGAGACCGGCTACTCATAATACTCACGACATAGTTTATAGAAAAAAAAAGTTTATAGTGGTGTTAAAAAGTATTTGCCCCCTTTCTGATTGACAGTTCACCAAACGTAAGGTATAGGTTTAGGTAACGTATATTTATTGATTTGTGCAGCCATGTAGAATCAAAATCTCACTCATCTTAAACTTTACCATTAAAGTCCAACAAAAGCCTTCACGTTTTCTACGGAAACGAGGCCATATTCCAAGGGCTGAGGACATTCCAAATTTCTAAAGCTCTAGGACTCCACTGAACCACAACAAGAGCCATAATAGAAACAAATCAAGCTAATGTGTCACTATTTGTTGGACATCAATTCCTAAACCATGCACATTACGATTGCGACTGTTATAGGCTTTGCATTTGATGCTGGAGTGAGTCTGTGGTCATTTGTGTTCCACTGATGATGGACTATTCAGTGGGGTTTAGTTCAGAGGAGTGCAAACTCCTCAACACAAAAAAGGGTCTTCCCCAAACTGTTGCCACAAAGCTGAAAGCTTATTATTTGTGATACTCTTGATTCCATACACCTGTTAACAATAAATGAATAATTCATATTCATATTCAACTTCATTTATATAGCGCTTTTCACAATAGACATTGTCTCAAAGCAACTTTACAAAATCCAGGACCAACAGATCACCTGAACCCAGTAAATAGGAGTGTCCACATACTTTTGGCTGAATGTGCCGTTCTGACAGGATCCAATTACGTTTTCATAATCCGACCCTAAAAGTCTGGAGCGTTTCAGTCCGATGTTTTTTTGTAGCTTCGATTTTCCCGAATCCGCCCGTGCCCTGACAAGCTTTCAGAAGTCTGATGTGTTATTACAACCTGCTGAACGCTACATGCTAACTCCGGGCTAATTGCCTTTTCATACCTCAGCACTGGGTTCAGACGGAGATCCAGTTTCCTTGGAAACATGCGAGAGGTCCAAGCTAAAAATAAAAGCTTTTTTATCCGCCATTCAGCGGCCTGTCGCGCTCAAACGAACAGGTGTGACATTTGGCGCACCTCCGATGATCCTGTTCTCGTTTCCTTCTCGCGTCTCAGACGGGACAAACACAAACGTTTTATTTTGTCTCTTTTTGCCGGACCTCCGGGTGACCAGAACGTTCACGGCGGTTTAGCAGCTATTAAACTGCTGTAAACTGTTAATGAGAAGATAAAGTCAGTGCGCTGTGGAGGAACAGCATACGGCCTGCAGGAACTCTACATTAATTCCACATTATTAATTTTATTTAACATCCAGTATAAAAAAATACAACATCAGAGACTAAAACTGGTCATGCTGAGTAGAACACAGTACAACACAGAGAACACAGAAGGGTTGTAAGTCCTTGTGAACATTGGGCTTTGGGTGTTTCAGATAATGGGAGCATGGGGTTTATGTAACATTACACATGGAGAATGTAGGACCTAGGAACATTCAACACAGAGAACATAGGACCCTGGGAACATTAAACACAGAGAACATAGAACCCTGGGAACATAGGGTTTATGGAACATTTAACATGGAGAACATAGAACCCTGGGAACATTAAACACAGAGAACATAGAACCCTGGGAACATTAAACACAGAGAACATAGAACCCTGGGAACATTAAACACAGAGAACATAGAACCCTGGGAACATTAAACACAGAGAACACAGGACCCTGGGAACATTAAACACAGAGAACATTAAACACAGAGAACATAGAACCCTGGGAACATGGGGTTTATGGAACATTAAACATGGAGAACATAGAACCCTGGGAACATTAAACACAGAGAACATAGAACCCTGGGAACATTAAACATGGAGAACATAGAACCCTGGGAACATTAAACACAGAGAACATAGAACCCTGGGAACATGTGGTCCATAGAATATTAAACACAGAGGATATAGGACCCTGGGAACATTGAACACAGGGATCATGGAACATGAAATACGGAGAACATAGAACCAGAGAGCATAACAGTAAACAGTAGAACAAAGGAATTTGTGAACATGGGGTTTATGGAACAATAAACACAGAGAACATAGGACCCTGGGAACATGGGGTTTATGGAACATTATACACTAGAACGCAATAATCTGAGAACATATAGGCATATAGGACAGTACATATAGAGAACATAGTGCTCTGGACATGTAGAACTTATGGAAGCTCAGGAACTCAGTCTGGACTGTTGGATCTTCTCTGGGAACATGAGAACTGAGAACGTAGAACTTTTAGATGAAACAGGTTTGACGTGCTGAATGAAATTTCTCGGGTTTGGATCTAATTAGCATCTAATTCATCCACACACGATAATCGAAGCACCAGGAAGTCGCCTGAAATCCGCTGGGATTTTTGGGTGATGATAAACTGTTGATAACGACGACCTTTCGTCACTGGCGCTGTCCACGCTAACAATGGCTCGATTAGATTAGCAGGCGAGCGCTGAAACCGAGGGAATAAAGCGGAGCTGCACGGGCGACCCGGACGCCGTCGCTCTCTTCCTGTGCAGGTGCTTCTGGTTTCCTGTCGCTTATCGGCGGGAATGAAACGGAGAGATCCGTCGCTGTTTATCGCCACATTAGCATGAGAATGAGGCTATTAGCATGGTGTAAACAAGAGCTGATGTGACGGGTCTCTGTGCTGGATCTTAGATACAAATCTCACTTCTTCTTCTCCTTTACTGTCGTTTTTATTCACAGCGTTTGAACTTTGACCTCCAACAATAAACCAAACAGAAAAAAAACAAGACAAGACTGAGGAGAGGATTTACACTCACTGGCCCAGTCACATTCACTCACTTA